>NC_060267.1:105475393-105589034 GCF_021613505.1 Equus quagga | reverse complement strand
CGCGCCCTGAGGGGCGGCTCGGGCCCCTTCCGGCCGGGGCGGGGCGGCGGGGCCGCGGGAGCAGGCGGGCGGCGCGCCGGTGCGGCCCTGGCTGGCGGCCGCCATGTGCGGCCCGTGAGGCGCCGCGCGGTCCCTCGGAGCGCTCTGGCGTCTCGGAAGGGCTTTGTGTTGCACACTCGATGGAAGCGCTTCGTAGTCCCGGAAGCGCTTTGACATCTCGGAAGGAGCGCTGTGCTAGGTGATCGCGGAAGCGCGCTGTGGGCGTGAAAGCCGGACCGAAGCCCTTGGCAGACCCACTGGGGTCGTTGGGACTTCTCCGAAGCGCTTTGGGATCGCAAACAGTCGAAGCGCTTTGGCATCTCTGAAACCTTGAGAACTGTGATGGGCAGTGGAAAGAAGGGGGAAAGGTCAGTGAGTCCAGCCCCTGGCTCTGACCTTCTGGCTCGCCCGTCCCCTCCCAGGGGGCCCGGGGTGGCGGGGGTCTGAGGACGGGCAGCCAGGAGGGGTGGTGGTGGAATCCGGGCCCTCTTTACCTTGCAGGTGCCCATGGCGTCGGAGCGGCGCAAGGTCAAGTACCACTGGAGTAGCACTTCGGGAGGGTGTCCCCGCAAGCGCAGCCGCCCCCGGGAGCCCGGCCATGTGGCCCCCTCCAGCCGGCCCGCTCGCAGCTCTGCGTCGCGGTCAGGAGGGGCCAGCAGCCCCAAGCGCCTGAAAGCCCAGGAGGACGACGATGTGGCCTGCACGCTGCGGCTGTCCCGGGGCTCATCCCGCCACAGGAATTCCTCCTCCTCCTCTTCCCAGTCGTCTGGCCCAGGTGTGGGCGGGGCTGCCTCCAAGGGCTGCCTGAGTCGGAGCGCACAGGGGTTCCTTTCGTCCGGGGAGTCCCGTCTGGGCCCTGCCAACCCCTCGCTAGAAGAGATGGCTTCTCTAGAGGAGGGAGCCTGCAGCCTTAAGGTAGGTGGCTGCAACGCTTCCCGCCCAGTGAAGCCCCTTCCACGTGGCTTGCGATGTTGGTTGGGGATGGGGATTTTGGCGGACGGAGGCTAAAAAAATCATGTGCTGTAAGATCGCTGGGGTCTTCCTAAGGGATGTTCACAAACCTGGGAAACCAAGCGGTTGGCCAGGGGTGGCCTGAAGTTCCGCAGCGAGATAGTTTTCAGACTTGGCCGCACTTTAGCACTGCTTGGAAAGGTTTAAAATGCTTGTGCCTACCTCCCAGCCTGATGTGGTTGGGCTGGGTGTGGTCTGGGCTTCCGGGTTCCTGAATGTGCCTCAGGTCATTGCAACGTGCATGCGGGTTGGAGAGTCTGTGCAGTAGAGGGTGGGCTGCATGCTCAGAGACACAGAAGCTGTGTCTGTCTGTTTTGGTTGTAAATTTAGGGAATTGTGCCCTTGCACTTCAAGCCACTTTGAATTGTAGAGCCAAGAATAAGAATTTGGTTCTTGGGGCCAGCTCTGTGGCCGAGTGGTTGGGTTTGCGCGCTCCCCTGCGGCGGCCCATCAGATCCTGGGTGCGGACATGGCACCGCTGGTCAGGCCATGTTGAAGCGGCGTCCCACATCCCACAACTAGAAGGGCCTGCAACTAAGATATACAACTATGTACGGGGGGATTTGAGGAGATAAAGCAGGAAAAAAAAGAAAAAGAAGATTGGCAACACTTGTTAGCTCAGATGCCAATCTTTAAAAAAAAAAAAGAATTTGGTTCTTGCTGTGGCTTTTCACCAGAGTTATGGTTTCCAGCATGTGGGGGTTTTGCTTTGTGGGGCAGGGTTTGTTTTGGAGGGTGGACATTTAATTACCCAATAGAAACACACGGAAGGGTTTCATAAGTATTTGGGAGCAGATGCAGGAGTGCTTAACAGAGGTACATTCCAGCCACTCGTTCATTTTATATTCACTTTTTTAAAGAAAAGGATTAGTAAAATTTTCCTAGCTTGGGGCTGGCCCAGTGGCAAAGTGGTTAAGTTCACGGGCTGCATTTCAGTGGCCCAGGGTTCACTGGTTCGGATCCTGGGCATGGACCTGTGCACTGCTCATCAAGCTGTGCTGTGGCAGCATCCCACATAAAACAGCTAGAAGGACCTACAGCTAGGATATACAACTATGTACTGGGGCTTTGGGGAGAAAAAAAAAAGAGGAAGATTGGCAACAGACGTTAGCTCAGGGCCAATCTGCCTCACCAAAAATCATACCTTTAAAAAAAAAAAGAACTAAGTCTCCCTTTAAAAAAATTTTTTTTCCCCCATCTTTTTTGTGTAAGGGAAAGTAGAGCATGAGGCTGTTGGAAACAGAAGCAAATACAGTTGAGTCTTTTGTAGTCTGCTGTTTCCCCGTTAGAGAGAGGAGCGCAGGCACTAGCTGGTGACCCGGCCATCCTGTGTGAGCTTTGTCCACTCATGAGTCGGGTTTTGAACAGTGTTTACTGAGGGCAGTCTGTGCCAGGCAGTGTTGTACTTGCCTGGGGTCCTCCGGTAACACAGCAGAGATCACTGCCCTCTTGGAGTTTGCATTCTAGATGCTGGAGCTCTGGGCCTTAAAAGGTGCGAAGTTCTGCATGTGGGGAGAGGAGGAAGGGTCTTATTTGGGTGAGATGGGCTGCCCCTACATAAAGTTATTTTACAAAAGCAATAAACACAGGCCCTAAGGAAAGTGAGTTTGTCTTTAAGCCCTGGCTCAGTGGTGTCTTAGGTAGAACTGAGAAATGGGGCTGTATTTGGCTGTTTGTCCTGGGGACCCTTTGGAGAAGTGCGCCGGGTGTTTTCCATGTGGACCTCACAGCTAGAACCCTTGCATGGGCACATGGATTGTTTTTTTTAATTTAATGGTGAGTTGAAAAGCTTTGTCTTTGGCATAAGAATACTGAATATGACTCAGATGTAAATCAGGTAAATGTGGGGCTTTGCTCATATGATTTACTCCTGTCATTAATCCTTCTTGCTACAATTTCAGTGGATTTGGATACAGTATAAAATAATATCAATAGATTACATTTAACTTCCATGACGATTACAGATAGAGTGAAGCCTGGTATCAGAAGGGACAAGGGGGCCAGCCGGGTGATGGATACAGTATAAAATAATATCAATTGATTACATTTAACTTCCATGGCGATTACAGACAGAGTGAAGCCTGGTATCAGAAGGGACAAGGGGGCCAGCCGGGTGGTGCAGTGCTTAAGTTCCCACGTTCTGCTTCAGCAGCCCAGAGCTCACTGGTTCAGATCCCGGATGCGGACTTGGCACGGCTTGTCAAGCCATGCTGTGGTAGGCGTCCCACATATAAAGTAGAGGAAGATGGGCGTGGGTGTTAGCTCAGGGCCAGTCTTCCTCAGCAAAAAAAGAGGAGGATTGGCAGCAGATGTTAGCTCAGGGCTAATCTTCCTCAAAAACAAAACAAACAGAAGGGGCAGGAAATGAATCTTGCTTAGTGTTTCAGGTGTGCTGCCTCCCTGGCTCAGGCTGTGCGGCAGACCAGGAACTCAAGCTTTGAGGGTGTGGCCTCTGATCCAGTGGGTCTAGTCCTGTCCCGGGCCTGCCTTTCTTTCATTTAGGCCTAAGGGGCCTTGTTTTGCAAAAATCCATTTAACGGTTAACTGGGGATCACTGTAGTCTGGTCCAGTCTCAGAAGCCTTGGGGTCCCAGCAGTGCCTTGCTTTCAGTCAGTGAGCACTGGAGGGTTATTGCGTGTGAATCCAGCTGTTGGGTTGTGGAGCCATGCGTTGGCTTCTAGGGAGCACACGGTCTGGTGGGAGGGCTGAGGACGTCACAAGACTGCCTCACAATGTGGCATGGTGGAGCAGAGAGCCCAGAATGGAGGCTGGAGAGCTAGGTAGGGGCAGATAGCAGCGGGGTTTTGTTAGCTGAGGGAATTTGGATGGAGAAAGGTGGGAGGTGATGCTGGAAGGGAAGGTTGGGGGCCAGCCTGGGAAGGGCTTCTGATGTCATGCTCGGGAGTTTGGGATGCATTCCTTAGGCAAATGCAGAGCCATTGAAGGGTTTTAAGCAGAGGAGTGACATAACCAGAGTTTAGAACGCCTCCTGGCACACTCTTAGAGAAAGGCTTGGAAGAGTCTAAGCCATTAGAGAGTTTGTGCAGGATTCTATACACAGGGAAGGCAGATTTGCATTTTTGAAAGATCACTGGTGTTGAGTGAGGATAGACTAGGAGGATGTTGCTCTTGGTGATCCTAACCGTCCATCTCTAGCGCTGCGAAGGGCCCTCCCCAGAGCGTATCAGTTAGTCTGAGAACAAGGCACAGTGCTTTGTTCTCTTGCCTTGCCCTCAGTATGCACCTCTGCCCTTCTTGCTTTGCAGTCGTGTGTGAACTTGTTTGTCTAAGTCCTAAGTCCTGTCAGCGGGCACAGTTGAGGGGCACTCCCAAGTCAGCATGCTCTCTCCCTCGGTCCTTCAGAGGTCCCCTCACCACTCTCCTACCCTCTACACACCCATCCACCTGCTCTTCTGCATTTGCTCTGTCAGCTTTGAGGGTACACGCTTGGTTTTCTGTGTGGTGCCCCCCAGCCTCAGCACAGAGGTCTCTGGGCCAGGTCACAAAATATTCCGAGGGGAAGACGTTTGTCTTAGTCTGTTCTGGCTGCTGTAACAAAATGGCACAGACTGGGCGGCTTAGAAACGGCAGAAACTTATTTCTCACGGTTCTGGAGGCTGGAAGTCTGAGATCAGGGTGCCAGCAGGGTTGGGTGAGAGCCCTCTTCTGGGCTGCAGATGTCTCTGTGTCCTCACATGGCAGAAGCGGGCAAGGGACTTTTTGGGGCCTCTTCTGTAGTGGCACTAATCCTGTTCATAAGGGCTCCACTTTTATGACCTCATCACTTCCCGAAGGACCCACCCAGTACCATCACCTTGGGGTCAGATCTCAACGGAGGGATCTTAGGGGGACACATGCAGATCATAGCTAGTCTGGGCATGTTGCAATTGCTAGAGGTTCCTGCTGGTCAGCTCATTGTTTGTTCCCTGTTACCTCGAGGACAGTTGTCTGAGAGGTTTTCTCAAATTCTAGTGGTAGCTGATGATCTTTTACTCCATAGAAAAGGTTAAATGTGTCTAGTATGAGCCTCTTCACCTACCTTCTATTCAGTCTTCAGTATGATGTGTAAATTTCTACATTTAATTTAGGGAAGGAAGAATGAAAGGGAAAATTTGAGCCTTTATGATGTAACATAGTTGATGATATGTGATTCTCAATATTTGACCTGTAGAACCTCCCATAAGCTTCAGAGTCTCGGGAAGTAGGTAGTAGTGTTTTTCATATCTGTTAGCGAATGTTTACATAGCGATTAATAAACATTGGAGCACCTGCTATGTTTGGGCGCTGGGAAAATGAGACTCGGAAAGGTTAAAGAACTTGACCAGGGCCACACAGCTTGTCCAGATCAGTCTGTCTTCAAGGCCAGGGTTCCTTCTGCTGCTGCCTGCCCTCTGAGCACCTGCTCTGTCCTGGCCCGGAGTGAGATGTGAAGGGTGGGGAGATGAAGAGGGCAGAATCCTCCACTTGAGGAGCTCTGCAGGGGGACACAGCTCAGACACCAGAAACCACTGTGTGTCCCAGCTCTCAGGCGGCAGAGCTGTCACGTGTCATCCCGATTCCTGCATCCTCACTCAGCAGATGTCCAGCTTGGATAGGGGTCTGTGCGAGGGGCTGGACCTGCAAAGAAGAAGGCCGTGGTCGACACATGGAAAAATTGTTCATCACCGTGCAGTGCGTGGAGTGTCGGAACAAGGATATTTGAAATACTTTGCATCTAACCATGGGGGAAAGTCCTCACAGAAGAGGTGTCATTTGAGTTTTCCTGATGGACAAGGAGGAGGAAAGGACAGTTCAGGCAACAGGAGTAATATGTGTACAAAAAGTGTTAAGAAATACTGCTGGTTCCAGCATGGTACTGGTACAAAAACAGGTGCACAGATCAATGGAACAGAATTGAAAGCCCAGAAATAAAACCACACATCTATGGACAGCTTATCTTTGACAAAGGAGCTGAGGGCATACAATGGAGAAAAGAAAGTCTTTTCAACAAATGGTGCTGGGAAAACTGGAAAGCCACATGTAAAACAATGAAAATTGACCATTCTTTTTCACCATTCACCAAAATAAACTCACAATGGATTAAAGACCTAAAGGTGAGACCTGAAACCATAAGGCTTCTGGAAGAAAACGTAGGCAGTACACTCTTTGACATCAGTATTAAAAGGATCTTTTCGGACACCATGCCTTCTCAGAGAAGGAAAACAATAGAAAGAATAAACAAATGGGACTTCATCAGATTCAAGAGCTTCTTCAAGGCAAATGAAAACAGGATTGAAACAAAAAAACAACCCACTAACTGGGAAAAAATATTTGCAAGTCATATATCTGACAAAGGCTTAATGTCCATAATATATAAAGAACTCTCGCAACTCAACAACAAAACATCAAACAACCCAATCAAAAAATGGGCTGGAGACATGAACAGACATTTCTCCAAAGAAGATATACTGATGGCCAATAGGCACATGAAAAGATGCTCATCATCGCTGATCATCAGGGAAATGCAAATCAAAACTACACTAAGATATTACCTTACACCCGTTAGAATGACAAAAATATCTAAAACTAATAGCAACAAATGTTGGAGAGGTTGCGGAGAAAAAGGAACCCTCATACACTGCTGGTGGGAATGCAAACTGGTGCAGCCACTATGGAAAACAGTATGGAGATTCCTCAAAAAATTAAAAATAGAACTACCATACGATCCAGCCATCCCACTACTGGGTATTTATCCAAAGAGCTTGAAGTCAGGAATCCCAAAAGTCCTATGCACCCCAATGTTTATTGCAGCACTGTTTACAATAGCCAAGACGTGGAAGCAACCTAAGTGTCCAGCAACAGACGAATGGATAAAGAAGATGTGGTACATATATACAATGGAATACTACTCAGCTGCAAAACAGAACAAAATCATTCCATTTGCAATAACATGGATGGACCTTGAGAGAATTATGTTAAGTGAAATAAGCCAGCGAGAGAAAGATAATCTGTATATGACTCCACTCATATGAGGAATTTAAAATTATGGACTAAGAACAGTTTAGTGGATACCAGGGGAAAGGTGGGGTGGGGGGTGGGCACAAAGGGTGAAGTGGTGCACCTACAACATGACTGACAAACATTAATGTACAATTGAAATTTCACAAGATTGTAAGCTATCAATAGCTCAATAAAAAAAAAAAGCTTTGAAAACTGCAAAAAAAAATAAATAAATAAATAAATACTGCTGGTTCTGGAGGGCCCTTTTTTCCCACTTCTCCAGCGCCTTTTTCCATTCCCCGGACACCTGGGTGTATGGAGAAAGGTGGGAGGTGATGCTGGAAAGGAAGGTTGGGGCCAGCCTGGGAAGGGCTTCTGATGTCATGCACAGGAGTTTGGGATGTATTCTGTAGGCAAATGCAGAGCCATTGAAGGGTTTTAAGCAGAGGCATGACATTACCAGAGTTTAGAATGCCTCCTGGCACACTGTCCAGAAAGGATGGGAGGGAGTAGGCGGGGAGCTGGTTAGGAACCGTTGAAATTGTTCCGGCTGGTGGTGGTGAGAGCTGGAGTGACATCTCCACTTGATCTTTCCCTTCTGCCTTTAGAGGTGCACAGTTCCCCAACAGTACTGCCAGGAAAAACTGCATCTCTCCTTTTTGAAGCCAGGTAGTTTGTCTTCTCTTGCACTTTCTGCCTAATCTTTGCTTCTGTAGCCTCCCATCCGCTGTTGGAACTCTTCCTCCGTGACCTGGATCCGTCTTAGGTCCTCATGGTCTTTGACATCTCAGCCTTTGATACTGTTTTCAACTTTCATATTTTCACTATTCTCCCTTGATTTCTAGGATGTTAAGGGAAACTTGAGTTTGAATCCTGCCACTTAGAGGCTGTGTGGCAGTTTCCCTTCTCGGTAAAAGAGGGATGACACTGTGGCTGCTCTGTAAATTGTAAGTCCATATGAAAATATAAGTGATGTTTTTACATTCCTGACCTTTTTTTCTCCTGCAAGGACAATCCTGCTCTTCTCTACCAGGGTTGGCAAACTGGTGGTCCAAACAATGAGTGTGGCCTGCTTGGTCCTCTCAGTATTTAAAATTTTGGAAAGTTAACACTAAAAATACTATGCCTCCAGTCCTAACCTCTACCCTGAACTCGGAAGACTTGAGTGATCCCCTCTGCCTCCCCACGTTCTGCTCCCTTCCCTGGTTTATTTTTCTCCCTGGCACTTGTCACTCTAACATATATATTACCTTTCCTCTGGTTTTTTCTTTCCCTCGTCAACTAGAGAATGAGGTCCAGGCAGCAGGCAGTTTTGTCTGTTTTATTGAATGCTAAACTCCCACATCCAGAATAGTACCTGCTGTCCCATGGTGAGTGGTCAACAAATGCTTGCTGACTGGATGAAAAACGCATTACATTTGAGATTTCTTGTTTTACGTGGAAACCAGAATCTCTGACTCTGGGTCTGTACCCCCAAGTGGCAGCAGTTGGCTTGTGGTGAGGAGCTGTGGCCCTTCGGAAGGTGCAGGGGCTGCTCAGTTTGCTGTAGACCTCACCTTCCCATGTTGTCTGACACCTGGCCTGGGCAGTGGACGAGCAAAGGGGCAGCTGGTCCCACTGGCAGAGGTGGAGAAGTCAAAGGAGGGATGTGGGGCCTTAAAGGACGACTAGGAGTTTCTCAAGCATGGAGTGAGGCTGAGGCAAAGCTATCGCAAGTGGAGGAAGTAAGACGTGCGGATGACAGGGTATGAGAAGGTGTGATGGGCCCGGGATGGCAGGTGGGTGGTGGTGGAGAAGTGAGCAGGGGAGAAGTGGGCTGGGAAGTTGTGGCTGTCTCCTGTAGGGCAGGTCCGGGGAGCCTTCAAGTTTATTTTTAACATTTGTTAGATTTTTCTTAAATATATAAAGGTATAAAGAAAACAAAAATAGCCCAAATCTTCTTTCTCAGATAATCCCTCTAGATATTATTTTAAAATATCTAACATGTTAGAAAATTCAGAGAGGTTCAAAGTGAGAGTGTAAGCCACCTGTCCTGTCCGTCTTCCCAAAGTCAATAGCTGCCAACAATCTGAGGGCTTCTAGGAAAAAATATTATGCCTATACTACCACCTAGGTTTACATATTTCCAAAGGTTTGGTGATTTTTCTTTAGCAAACATTATGTGCTTCTCAGGAAAAAAAATTCAAATAATATGAAAAGCTTATGAAATAAGAGCTCTGGTCCTGATTCCTCTTTCCCCTTAATCTCCAAAGCCACTGTGTCTGTTCCATTAGAAACATTTTGTCTTTCAGACTTCATCTGCGAACGCATGCATGCATGTAAAGCATTTTTGTCTTTTCCCAGGTGAGATTACACTGTGCTTGTCAGTTGGCTACTTGCTTTTACTCTTACTATATAGCATGGCCGTCAGAGCTCCCTTGTTCTCTTTAAAAGTTGGGTAGTACGTCTTTTTACTTTATTTAACCACTGCCTTATTGATGGATGTCTCTTGGGTTGACTCTCCTTGTCCTCAGTGGAGGCAAAGGATTAGCAAGCTTAGTGTGGAGTTCTTTCTCTAAGTCTACGTACGTTTGAGAGGAGTTTAGTACTCATGAATTAGAAGTGCAAGCTGTGGGGGCTGTGGGATGCATTGGGGTGATGGTAAATGCAGGTCACAGCTGGGGAGCTTTGGCCTTCACTGCTTTGGGGATGGTTCTGGGGGAAGGTTTATGGAGCATTCTCACACCAGGCTGGGGTTAGACTGGATCTGAGTTTCACAGCAAATTAACATTGTGAACAAATAGTCTAGCTTCTTCCCTGTGGACTCTGCAGTGAGTGGGTGCGGGGGGAAAAGAGGAAAGGGGCTGAGACCTCACCTGTACCTGTGAGGAGGGTCGGAGTCAGGGGTGATTAGAGTCTCTTGATTGACCCTGGTGTGGGTCTCTGGGAAACAAGGCACCTTCCAACATCAAGGTTTTGATTTGGGCAAAGAGTTTGCAGAGAACTTAAAGGACGCTGGGGTGTAGCGGGAAGCACACTGCCCTCAGGACTCAGGAGATTGGGGTCTGCTCCTCCTGGGCCCTGGGGTTTCCTTGACTGTCAATTTGTGAGAGTGGGTTAGCTGGCTTTTAGGGCCCCTTCCAGTGCTAAAATTTTGAGCTTCTGTTTTGTGTGTGTTCTGAAGCATGTGGTAATCCTTGCTCTCATGGAGCTTGCAGTCCTGTGTTACTGGACTGTTGATCTCTGCTCATTCCTTCCCACTGCAGGCTGAGGATACTATCTGATAAGCACAAGAAGGTAAATATAAGAGATGGCAGCAACTCAGTCCCTTTTACAGTGGCACATCTCAGTGGCTGGGATGGAAACCACCACCCAGAGAGAATCTTTGCCATGACCACTGTTACTTTCCCTTTGAGTGGTGGAACCACCGCTGATTTCTCATTTGCTACATGCTTTGTGTATGAAATCAGCCTTTCATAATCTCTGGTTTTTCTTCCAGGTTGATTCCAAAGATAGTTCTCGTAATTCCATGAACTCTGAATTTGCAGCTGAAGCTGAGGGCCAGAATGAGGTGACTGAGGAACCTAACAAGGTCCAGAAAAGGAAGAGGGATAGACTTCGAGACCAAGGCTCTACCGTGATCTACCTGAAGGCTATCCAGGGCATTCTGGGAAAGTCGATGCCAAAAAGGAAGGGAGAGGCTGCCACTAGGGCAAAACCAGGCCCCGGAGAGCGTCCCAGCTGTGGAGAAGGACCAGCCAGGAGTGTCAGTGTGTCTGCTCCTCAGAAAGAGAGGGAGTCAGCCCCAGACATCAGAGCGGAGGAGGAAAAGCCTGTGCTGGAGGGGAGCAGCTTCCGCGACAGGAGAGTGGTGATAGACCCTCAGGAGACCCCCAGTGAGGAGCCACTTGGGGACCGAAGGACAGTCATTGACAAGCGCTCTCCACCCCTAGAGTTTTTGGATGACTCTGACACTCATTTAGAAAGCCAAAAGGTGAGTCAAGCTCATGCCAGGCATGGGGTTTTTAGTTTTCTTGATTACATGTATTTGGTCTTTCTCATTTGATCCTAAGTGGTACTCATACAAAGCAGTACTTTACTTACCCAGGACTCAAGGAGACAGGTTGATCGTTCTCTTCTAACATATCTTTCAGAGTTAAGAAACCTCAATTCACTGCTCTTTTTTGGGGGGGAATTATATGTTTTTAGGATATGGATTTGATTGCCATAACAAAGGCCAAAATAACAGTGGCTTAAAGGAAATAGAAGTTTGGCTTAAGGAGGATGGCTCCACAGTGTCAGGGACCCTGATGCCTTCCGTCTTGAACCTCTGCTGCCCCTCAGCACAGCGTCCATCTTGTGGTCTGAGATGGCTGCTCTCATGGGGCTCAGAGTACATGACATTGACACTCCAGCCAGCAGGAAGAGGAGAGGAAAGTGTACTCCCTCCCTTTTAAGAGCTTGGCTCAGAAGCTGTCCACATCGTATCTGCTCGTATCTGTTGACAAGAATCTAGAAACCTGGCCAAAACCTAGCTGCAAGAGAGTCTGGAAGATTAACTTCCATCTGGGCAGACTTCCACCCAGATCGACTTCTGCTATAGAAGGAGACAGTGATCTTGGAGGGAAGCTAGCAGTTTTTAACATAGCTTATAATTGTGCCTCAGAGGCAGCCCCTTTATCTCTTTTAGCCCTTTCTTCTGGTACTGCCTCCATATTTCTAAGTAATTTTGCCGTGTATTGATTTTTCAGTTTTAGACATTTGTGGACTTCCTACTCAGGAAGATGAGAATTTAGTTCTCTTCACTTGCTTTGGCAGGACCCACACCCATAAACATATCTTCCTGCAGCTCCCTGTGTCGTTGTAATGCAGTTTTTGACTAAATCTGTTTAAGATTTATCATCACCATGTTCAGAGCTGAGTCACCTGGTATACTCATTACATTTTTTCTTTTAAAAGATTGGCGCCTAAGCCAGCATCTGTTGCCAATCTTTTTTTTTTGCCTTATTCTTCTCTCCAAAGCCCCCCCAGTACATAGTTGTATCTTCTAGTTGTAGGTCCTTCTGGCTCTGCTGTGTGGGACGCCACCTCAGCATGGCCTGACGAACAGTGCCATGTCCATGCTTAGGATCTGAACCAGTGAAACCCTGGGCTGCTGAAGTGGAGTGTGTGAACTTAACCACTCGGCCACGGGGCCAGCCCTACTCATTACATTTTCTTTCTTGTAAAAGTTTATTTTCCTTGGAATTCATCATTACAGAAGACTGAGGACAGACTTCTCAACAACAGTGATAGAAACCAGAGGACAAGGGGAGAATTTCGTCAAGGTCCTGAGAGAAAAACACTCTCAACTTAGTATTCTGCTCACATGAAGGAGAAGACATATTTTCCACAAAGCTTGAGAGCGCTTGTTTTTTTCTTTAGTTTTCTCTGTACCTGTCTCTAATTTATCCCCAAACTGCTAGTGCCATAAAATATTCCTCAATACTGTCAAAATAAGTAATCTGTCCCATTTTTTACTTGAAAGTGTACATCCCTTAATTGTTTCTTTAAGATTCTTTTTTCCCTGTTTCTTTTCATCTCTGCTTTCTTTATGAGTAATTAAGATAAGTGTGTGTAATGATACGTACTTTTTTTCATTTTTGACATACTTAATTTCTAAGAACCCTGGTTTAGGGTTTTGAGTATTCCTTTCTTAGAACATCCACTTCTTGTTTTGAGCTTACAATACCTTCTCTTTTTTCTCTGAGAATATTAATTATATAGGTTTGTTTTGAAGTTTTCTTCTGCTTTCTGCACTGCTTTCTCTGAGTTTCCTTCTGATTCTTTTTTTGCTTTTTCCCCTGAACATTTTGGTCTCTATCATTTGTGGTCGGGCTCTCCTCAGATGTCTTGGCTGTCTGTCTGTATTTAAAGGTGAAGCATTAGAAAGCCGATTGGAAGTTCTGAGTGGTGGATGGGCCGATCAACTGCTAGGGTTAGCACAGGGCGCTGCCTTTGGCTGATTCTGCTCCCCATCGGGGTCTGTAGCTCGATCCTCAGAGGCTGCTCCTTGTCCCCTGGGAGAACCCTCCACTCCTCTGCCTAGGAGGCACACACGTGGCCGCCAGTGTTCTGGGAGTCAGATTGAAGGAGGTGCCTGGGCTCTCACTGTCCAACATGTGATGGTCCCTCACCCTCGACTGTGTGTCCCTGATTATTCCACAGCCTCCCTGGTTCAACTTTTCCAAATGTGAACCTTAGTCTCTTGCTGGGGGGAGGGGCAGACCCGTCTGCACAGGGTGGGAGCAGGGGTCTGGCATCTGACTTCGCAGACTTCCAGCTCAGTCTTCTATTTTCATCACCAACTTCACCTTCTTTTTAAGAGGTCTGGAACTTCCAATTCCTAAGTCTTTCTGGGGTCCTTTAGTGTGATTCAGCCTGTTTCTGGGTTTTTCGCACTGTAGCCTTAGGTTTGGCCGTCTGTGATCTGCTTATCCAATAACTATTCATCTGTCTGCTCTCTGGCATCTAATTTTTATTTAATTTGCTTTGCTGTTTATTCTGTATACTTTCTCTGTGTGGGTTTATGCTTTTTCAAGTCCATTTCCTATAATTTTCAAAAGGTTTTTTGACAGGAAGGACAGAAACTACGTGTGCTATATTTAGTTGGAAATCCCAAGAACATATGTTTTGTAACCTACGTTGCCCCTTCAATATTTAATGGCCGTGTTTCCTGTCTAGCGTGGATCACCATCCTGTTTGGCTACCTAGAATTCTGTTGTATGGACAAACTTTCCAAACCTCTATACCTCAACTCCTGTTTGTGAGACTGGATGTTCAGATTGTCTCTGTCAGTTGTAGGTTTGGAGGCAGCATGATATAGTAGGTAAGCACATGAGAGTTGAGATCAGACAGTTTGGGTTCAAATCCTGGCTCTGCCACCTGAACTGTGATCATGAGAAAGTCACTTAACCTCTTGGAGCCCCAGTTTCTTCCTCTGGTAAAAAGGCATGGTTCTTCAAATGTTATCACAGTTAAACTCAGAGAGAGATCAGCTAACCTTTTCTATAAAGAGTCAGATAACATTTCAGGCTTAGTGGGCCATAGGCACTGTTGCAGCTGTCCAGCTCTCCTGTGGTAGCATGGAAGCCTCTGTAGACAGTATTGAGTGAGTGGGCCTGTGTCCCAGTAAAACTGTACTTACAACAACAGGCAGTGCGTTGGATTTGGCTTGTGGGTCTCAGTTTCCTGAACCTTCAATTAATACATGAAAACACTTTGTTCAGTGCCTGGTATATAGTAGGCCCTCAATAAATGTAACTTTCAGTTTTACCATGGGTGTCAACCTAGGCAATCTTGAATATAGGTAATCTTCCATTTTCCCAGAAAGAAAATCCCAAAACCTTTTGTTGGCCCACTTGTATATAAGCCTTTCAAGGACGTAGATAACATAATCCTAAGTCTGTTTATGGTGTGATATGGTATGTTTATGGTAATTTCCAGTTACATGTGCATTTTTGAAATCACTTTTTTTCCCCCCGCTCTGCCATTTTTTCCCACTTGCACATTTTATTAAATAATTTTATTAAGCCTTTTCAGTGTGTCTTTGACATGGGCTTTGTTGTCACTAGAGTTACTTTTTGAGTCGTGTAATGTGATTTCCTGACTTCCCTCTTGATAAGAATGAGAGAGTGACTCAGGTCTGAGCTGGCACCTGGGAATTGGTGTTTTTTAAGAAATACCCGTGGATGGTAGAGAAGTTTGGGAAGCAGCCAGCGGACATCATCTGCCCTTCCATCTGAGTTGGATTTCTATTCCAATTTTTGTTATTTTTATTTTAACTTTTTATTATGAACATTTTAAAACATTTATGAAAATTACCCACTTACCCATCACTCATCTTCAACAATTTCTGCCTCACTGCCAGTCTTGTCTTGTTTTGTCTCTGTTTCTCTTTTCTCTCCATGAATTTTGAAGCAAATCCCAGCTAACAAATCATTTCATCCAGAAATATTTCAGTGTGTATCTCTAAAAAATATAGGATCTTTAGGAAAAAACCCAAATATAACTACGATTTTATTATCTCATAGACACAAAATCCTTAATGTCAACTAGCCAGTCAGTGATTAAATTTCCCTGTTTGTTTCGTGATTGTTTTAATTTGAAACAGGATCCAAATAAGAGCCGTAAGATGCTATTTCTAAATAGGTTCTCTCTCAGTGTCTAGATTGCTCCCCTTGCCCCTCAGCTATAATTTATTTGTTGTAAAAAACAGCATCTTTTGTAGCTTCCTGCGGCTGAGATTTTGCTCTCAAGATGTACCACTTTCTGAATCTTTGTGTGATTCTGTCCCTGGAAATTTTATCCCAGGTTGCAAATAGCTGTTCCCATCACATTCAGGCAGTTTGTTCATTTTTTCTAGAGGTGTATTTTTGGGATTGCCACAATGTAACCACCTTCACTTATTTTTTAGATTGCTTTTTGAGTAAACATATTTTGATGGTTCAAAAATTAAAAATAAGAGGTATTTAGTGAAAAGTAGCTTTCTAGTCTGACCCTGTCTTGCTCTGTTCCTTCACCTAGATACCACTTTATAAGTTTCTTGAGTATTTTTTCAGTGTATCTTTATGCATAACCACTGAAAGAAAAGTGGTCTTCAAAAAAACCTGGGGCTGGCCCTGTGGCCGAGTGGTTAAGTTCTTGTGCTCCGCTGCAGGCGGCTCAGTGTTTCGTTGGTTCGAATCCTGGGCGCGGACATGGCACTGCTCATCAAACCATGCTGAGGCAGCGTCCCACATGCCACAACTAGAAGGACCCACAACGAAGAATATACAGCTATGTACTGGGGGGCTTTGGGGAGAAACAGGAAAAAATAAAATCTTTAAAAAAAAAAAAAAAACCCAAAAGTGATCTTTAAAACAAGTTTCTTAAAATTGACATCCACACAGAACTGTGAGGTCATGTCCCCAGGAATAAATATTAAATCTGTTATATTTCTTTGCCTCTTCTCTCCCCTCCTGTTTTAAAAAATGAATTTAGGGAACCTCTGTAAGCATCCAAAATTAGCTTGGTTGAGGTCTGTTTGGGGTCATTTGTCTTCCTCAAATAAAAGAGAGTGCATCTTTTTCTTTTTTTTTTTTTTGAGGAAGATTAGCCCTGAGCTACATCTGCTGCCAATCCTCCTCTTTTTGCTGAGGAAGACTGGCCCTGAGCTAACATCCATGCCCATCTTCCTCTATGTGTGGGACACCTGCCACAGCATGGCTTGCCAAGTGGTGCCATGTCCACACCCTGGACCTGAACCTGCAAACCCTGGGCTGCCGAAGAGGAATGTACGAACTTAACTGTTGCGCCACCCGGCTGGCCCTGAGATTAACTTTTGTTTTAATCTTCAGCTGCTCTTTTGAAGGAAGTATTGCTTTTTTTTTTTTCCCCAAGATTGGCCCTGAGCTAACATCTGTTCCCAATCATCCTCGTTTTTTGTTTTTTTCCTCTCCAAAGCCCCCCAGAGCACAGTTGTGTATCCTGGTTGTAGGTCATTCTAGTTCTTCTTTGTGGGACACCATCTCAGCATGGCTTGATGAGCAGCGCCAGGTCCACCCAGGATCCATACCCGTGAATCCCTGGGCCGCTGAAGCAGAGCGTGTGAACTTCACCACTCGGCCACCAGGCCTGCCCCCTGAAATTAACTTCTAAAAACCGTTCTATGGGAAGTTTCAAACATATTCAAAGTAAACAGACTAGTGTAACGAGTGCCCCAGGTCCCCATTACCCAGCTTCAGGGCTTCAGATTAAATTTTAAATGTGCTGCAATTGAAGTTGTATTGCATTTTAGAAAAGGCTCTTGCTTGGATATTTCTGTTATTCAGGAAGGGAGCAGTATTAGGAAAAGTCTACAGTGGGGAAGGTGTCAAATGGGAAATTTATCATTCATTGGAAGTTTTGTTACCAGTATTTGTTTCCTTTTGGAATGTTGACAGAGGTGTGGAACATTAGTATAAGCAATAGAAACAGAAATTTTTTGTTTCATTTTAAGGAGGTAATCATTATATCCATAATGCTCTTTCATAGTGAGTTTTTTGTTATATTGTATGAATTGTGTTTGCTTATAAAAATATTAAGAAAAGAGATCTGTAGGGTCTCTGGGTCAAGTCATCTGGTGCTGGTCGACCAGATGGCTTCGTTAACCAGAAGAAAGAAGGGCACTAAAGCACAGTTTGGTTTTTTTGTGTGTTTTTTTTTAAGATTTTATTTTTTTCCTTTTTCTCCCCAAAGCCCCCCGGTACATAGTTGTATATTCTTCGTTGTGGTATGTGAGACGCTGCCTCAGTGTGGTGTGATGAGCAGTGCCATGTCCGCGCCCAGGATTCAAACCAACGAAACACTGGGCCGCCTGCAGCGGAGCACGCGAACTTAACCACTCGGCCACGGGGCCAGCCCCGCACAGTTTGTTTTCTTTCATGAGTTGAAGTCTCTGTGTTTACTGTATTCTTAAACCTGATCTGTATCAAAATTATATGGAGAATTAAATACAGATTCCCTGGCCCCGCTCTGGACCTACTGAGTTATAATACCTCAGGGTGGAGTGGGCCTTAAAAAGCTGTTTTTCAAAGGCGCTCTAGTGGTTCTGATATGGAGCTAATAAGTTCAGGAACCATTGCATCATTTATTCTGGAAATTAATTCCAACATTTATGAGCACGTGGTATGTGCCTGGCATCATTCTCGGTGTTTGGGAGACATTGGTGAGGAAAAGAAAAGTTCCTGACCTTGTGGAACTGAGGTTCCGGCAGGGCTACATCGATTTAACACGATGTGTAGGTGCTTCTGGTTACTGTTGCTGCCTAGTGGCATAAAATAGCTGTTCTGTTTTCTCTCAATTTTGTGAGTCAGGAATTCAGAAAGGTCCCGACTGGGCAGGTCCTGCCTGGGGGTCTCATGTGTTTCCAGTAGATGTTGGGAGGCTGCAGTCTGAAAGCTCAGCAAGCCTGCATGTCCAGGATGTTCACTCACACGTTGGGTAGTTGCTGCTGGCACCTACACGTGGCCTCTCCAGCCTGACGTCTGGGGTGGTCTGACTTCTTATATTTGGTGGTTGGCTTCCCCCAGAGGAGCAAGCTGAGAGAACCAGAGGAAGCTATAAGGCTGTTCTGACCTAGCCTTGAAAGTTGCACAGTATCACTTCTTCGTTCTCTTGGGTACAAGTAAGTGACTAGGTTTGCCAGATTCAAGGGGAGGGATCACAGATTCCACCTTTCAACGGGAAGTAGTGTCAAAGAATTTGTGAACATATCTTAAAACTGCCACAATTGTGTTGTTTTACATTTTGAATGTATTAGAGACATGTCAGCAATGAGATGCTTGGCCCTGCTTTTCTCGAAAATCCCAAATACACAGTGTGTTTTAGGGAGCAGTTTTTCTCGAGAGGGCTCACTAGAAAGGGCGGGCGGGCGTAGCATCCCCTTTAGGGACAGAGTTGTAAAACCATGGTCACAAGTTGTTCCCTGAACCTGATATGACTGTTCATAGCTGTAACCTTTCTGGAAATTATAAGGAAACCAGGTGCAAAGTGAGCCAGTGGGCCAATGCAAAGCCTTCACCATGGCCAGAAAAAACAGCCAGGGCTTCCGTTCCACAGACGACTGAGTGTGGGAGGCCGTCTTTACATAGGTAGGATCACCCTGTCCTCTTTTCCTTTCTGCAGCCTAAAGAAAGGGAGGTGGTGCTAGAGCACACCTCTTCAGGAAGTGACTGGTCCGATGTGGACGAGATCTCCACAGTCAGATTCTCTCAGGAGGAGCCTGTCTCGCTGAAACTCCCAGCAGTTCCAGAGCCTTCTGCCTTCCCCACTGACTATGTCATGTACCCGGCTCATTTGTACAGTAGTCCTTGGTGTGACTATGCCAGCTATTGGACCAGCAGTCCCAAGCCTTCCAGCTACCCCTCTGTGGGCAGCGGCAGCGGTAATGACACATCGCAGGCTGGGAGGGGCAGCCGGGGCCTCCTGAGTGATTATCCTGCCAACTCCACAGTGAGCTCCCACAACGCCTCCCGAGACTTGGTGGCCACAGAGGAGGGCAGATCCCAGAATTCGCGTTCATCGCGCTTCTCCAGAAGCTCGGAAGAAGAAGAGCTGAAGGAGAGACGGACATTCCAGGAGGAGACGCCACTGCGTCCTTGTGGAGGACATGGGTCTAGCTCCCTGCCAAGGAGCCATCGGGAGCCCATCCCAGAGGAGGGTTTCATCGATACCCATTGTCACTTGGACATGCTCTATTCCAAGTTGTCTTTCAAAGGGACCTTTACCAAGTTCAGAAAAATTTATAGCAGCTCCTTCCCTAAGGAATTTCAGGGCTGCATCTCTGACTTCTGCGATCCTCGGACTCTGACAGACTGCCTGTGGGAGGAGCTGTTGAAAGAGGATCTGGTTTGGGGGGCCTTTGGCTGTCACCCTCATTTTGCACGTTACTACAGTGATATTCAAGAAAGAAATCTTTTGCAAGCCTTAAGGCACCCCAAAGCTGTGGCATTCGGGGAGATGGGCCTGGATTACTCTCACAAGTGCACCACGCCTGTGCCCGAGCAGCACAAGGTAATGAGCTTCTCTTTACTTTCTTATGGTTTTAATTCCTCTTAGTTGTTGAAACCTCACAATGCGCGTTTCTCTACTTTTGGAACTAAAGACTTTAGAATCTGTAAAAATTCAGTTGCTCTTATCCAGACCAGCTAGAGGTTGTTTGTCCCATGCTTCACAAGCTGTATCCCTTTCAGTTTTATTATGTGGGAGAGGGGCGTACTGTGTGACTTCTTATGGCTAATGATATGAATGTCAAAACATTTGTCTTCCTTCCTTCTTGGGAAGCAACAAATTTTGTTTTTGATTAACCAATTTATTTTTATTCTGATTTTAAAGTTAAGTATGCCCATTGTAGAATGTTTAGAAAATACAAAAATGTGTAACGAAGATAATTTTCCATTCCACCAGAGATAACAACTCTTACCATCTTAATATTTTTCCCTCCCCATATTTTTTGAGCCTGGAGATCTGGCAGTGTGAGAGTAGTTGTGGCATTTCAGTGGAAGTTTCTGATTTGGGAAGGAGCAGGACAAGGAGAAAGACCCTCCCACTCCATCACTGTCCATGGTGCCAGGTTGAATTTCTTGTATGCTGTCCTCCTGTGTGCACGTTAGGTCTGGATCTGCATGGCCGGTATGCTCCAGGTCTTGGTGAGCAGCTGCGTGGATTCCAGCCTGGGCAGAGCCGGGCACACCAGCTTACCCTTTTGGTGCTGTCCTCCACTCAGCTGGGTCAACCTCCACAGTACACTGATGCTGTGCCCCATTGACACTTGCATCTGTGGTTAACTTTATGAATGTTTAAGACAAGGAATCTTTCAGAGCCAGTGGTTTCTTATTTTTCCTTTGACCAAAAAGAGAAAGTTCAAAGGTATCAGTGCTCTTCTGCTGGAGCAGGCAACTCCAGATTTATAGGAGGTACAGATTCCAATTTGAATACAGCTGTCCAAGACAGTCCATAAGCATGCGAAGCTTGACCGTTAATTTACTCAAGAAATAAGCTCGGCTGTTCCAACCTTTCAGATGAGTTTGCTGGGACCTGTCAAGCTTGCTAAATCCAGAGCACGGTGGTTTCCACTTGAGTGTCTGCACTCAGACAGGCAAGTGGGATGTTGTTTGGTGGGTGTTTTCAGTTTTCAGCTGGGTCTAGAGAGTTTCTGGTAGAAGGAGTGTTTCTGTTCAGAATTAGGTTTGTCCTGCACATTCAGACAGCCTCTTGCCTGTGCAGACTTCCTTTCCACTATCAGGACTAGGACACTTGGAATTTCTAGCTTGGGGTGGTGATTTGTTAGCCAGAAGTGAATGGAAAAATAGCTAAATCTGAAGACATAGGAAGAAATAGGTTTTTAAGAAAGTGAAACAAATATTTATTCTGCTTTGCCAGCTGGTTTCCATGGCACAGGGCAGGCGTGGTGTGGAAAGGGGACAGTTCCGGAATGTGTCTCCTGAGGCGACTGGACGGAGGGAGCCGGGGATTCTCTGTAGAGCTGGTGCTGTGGAATGCCCGTTCTGTGCCAGGAGGTAGCTAGGTATTTCACAGTGACTTTTTCCTTTCTGGTTGTTTCCTTTTTCCTTTCCTTTCTGATCGTTATGGTATCAGATCTGCAGTTAGAGGTGGGTGGGCCCTGCTGCACAACAGACTGAACTTGTGATGGCACACGGTGATAAAATCTTGCGGGCGTGATTTGGCTTGGTGAGATGGAACTCAGATAGATGGGAAAATGACACTTTAGAGGAAATAAATTGCTGGCAGGGGGAGGGCACATAGCAGGGGGGAAGACAAAATATTTCTGTAGAACACTGGAGACTCCTCGCCTGGGCAGAGAGAGCAGCTGCCACGTTCTTGTAAATCTAAACTTCAGCACCCAAATGAGAAGTGGTGGTGGCCTGCGGAGAAGAGGTGGTGGCCGCTGGCCGCGCTGGGTGGACAGCTGCGCCGAGGTGCGTTTGCCTAAGAGCAGAGTGGCTGGCAGGTGTGGATGTGTCCTGCGGAACATTTTATCTCGCGAAGGGAAGAAGAGCCTGTGGAAGGACCGTATCTGGTCAGATGATTGAGTGCCGGCTCTGGCTTGTTCTGAGAGAGAGCTCGGGTTCTGTTACCGCATATTTTCTGGAAGGATTGCAAAATAGAGAAAAGCAAAAGAATTGGGCGGAAAAATCAGTAATTATCCTGCCACCCAGAGCAAACCACTGTTAGCCTTCTCCTTGCTGATCTGTGTGTTCATGGGTTTAACCATTGAACTTCCTGTTTAACTCCTAAGAGTCGTGGGTAGTTCGTGTGTGAGTCGCTCACATCGACCAGTGTATTAACAGAATCTCTTGGTATCTGGGGTTCGGAAGCCAGGGAGAATGGACTGTCCTTCCCCACCTGGGCTAGTTGAACCAGGCTACTTCTGCCTCTCTTTGTGTTTGACTGGAATTAATTATTGAGGTAATGAGCATGCAAGAGCCTCCGGGGCCACCCCCTGGAGAGACTGGTTAACTCTGGAGTCCCTGGAAATAATGCATCCGGGAAGCAAGCTTCTGCTGGGTGCATAACGGTCTGCACTTCATTCACTCTGTTCTTTTCCAGCTGGGTTCCTGGGGAGGGCAGGTGCTCTGGATAGCCCTAACCTAGCCGCTGCTTCCAGCGAATTCTTCTTCCATCTTAACATTTTTGAAGTTTGGATGCGTTTTACAAAATATTGTATTTTTAATGTTACTGTCCCTTGGAGAATTACAAGGGACACTTGGTGGCTTGTCCTGTCATAGAATTAAGGAAATTTGTGTTTTATATACATGCTTTTTAAAAAAGAAATTAAGGAAATTTAAAAAAAGAAAGTAATAGTTTTGAATGTTTTTTTCCACTGGTGAAAATATTCCTGTTTCATTAAGTACACTTTGAAAAATATGCTTTTAAACAGCTGTGTAATAGTCCACCTTAAGGCTATCGTGATTTAACTACCCTAAGGAATTCTTTTTTAGAAGCAGGAATTAAATGTTGGAATTAGACTCTCTTGCAATCTCCTGCCTCCGTGGGGTCCAAGGAGGGCAGGTGTGTTAGACGGGGGGTCGAGCCAGCTGTAGACATGGGGACTAGCCTGTCTTTAAAGCCCCTGGCAAGAATTCTGATTCTGGTTCCTAGGGTAATTTTCCTTTAGTTGAAAACACGGGTTAAACAAGAGTTCTGTCAGAATTGGCATTGGCACAGGACTGCTATTTTGCGAGGAGGTAGCATGAGCGTTAGAAGTGAAAATGTCACTCTTAGGTGAGGATCGCCTGCCTCAGGTCACCAAGAGCATCTTATGGTTTGATGTTAAAAATGCAAAGATGAATTATGTTCCACGGTTGAAAAAACCACTCATGGAAACATTAAGTTTAAGATGAAGTAATTTGTTTATAATGGATTAGTACTTTTGTTTTTGTTCTAAACCTGAACTTGTTAGAGAAAAGAATGAGTTCTAGCCCTACTTTTTTCATTTAAATTATAGCAACATGTGTATTTTACTAATGAAGATTTAGAAGTGGCTAGAGTTAGAAAAAAAGAAAGAAAGAAAGAAAGAAAAAGAATGTAGTACATGTGTAGGTCTTCACCTAGAAGGATATCCGATTTTGGTTGAGTAAAGACAGCAAGTTACAGAAAATATATATAATATTTGTTCTTTCCACAAAAATTTGAGCACCTTCTGAGCGCCAGGCGTTGTGCAGGGGTGTGTGTGCACCCCTTTGCATAGGAAGAGGTGGGAAGGTGGGTACCTCTTGGGAGTGGGAGTAGAGGGGGGCAATGAAGGGAAGGACATTTAACTTGTACTCTACGTTCCGGGCCCTGCCCTGCTCCTGGCCCCCAGACGAGCATTGTGTAGTAGTTGCTGTGTGGACTGCCAGATTTGAATCGTAGCGCTGTGCTTCCCAGCTGCAAGTTCCTTGACCTCACTCGGGCCCTCAGTTTCTCCGACTGCACGATGGGCCGGCAGCCGTGCTCCCTCAGGGTGCTTGTGAGGATTACACTGCCTGGCTCCGTCATAAGCACTCAGTAAGCGTTAGCTGTGACGCATTATATAGTCTAAGAATACAGAATTAGAAACAGTGGGGGTGCCCATTGGACTGGATGCTCTGGAGGTGACAGACTTCTGCAGTGGCCCCAGTCCATTGGCGTGTCACTTTGTCTTCTTCCAGGTGTTTGAGAGACAGCTGCAGCTGGCCGTGTCTCTGAAGAAGCCCTTGGTGATCCACTGCCGAGAAGCTGACGAAGATCTGCTGAGCATCATGAAAAAATTTGTGCCCTCAGACTACAAGATCCATAGGTTAGAAGGCGAGCAGTTCAGCGGGCAAATGAAATGAACACTTCCCTTTGTTGTGGACATAGCTGGAAAAAGGAAAACTCGGGAGAACATTGATAATGTTGTGTCTTTATGTAGTATCTTTTCTAAATATTAAGTATTAGATTGAACCATATGAAATTTCTGATATTTGACCATTTTTTACTTATAAAACGGCAACTTCATATGGTCTGAGCTAATACCCTAAATCTCCAGTGAGCGAGAAGGGGCTTTGGTGCCTCCTGTCCCAGGAGGCAAGCTGAAATGGAGTCTCGGTTCTCAGGGTGAGGACTCTTGATCCTGGGAGAGGCTGCTGGCACTCCGGTGACTTAGCGCACAGAGAACGTTCCAGGGCACCTAAAAAGAAATTTTCTTCCTTTTTGAATTTGAAAGCCCACATCCCCCCATTAAAGTTTGGGGTGTGTTTTATCTGAGTGCTATCTGGAGGTTCTTCAGTTCGGTTTGAATTCTGATCTCCTTCCATGTGCCTGTCTTGGGCCTTGGCCTGGCTCAGGAGCACCCGGGAGGAGCTGTGGGAGCCGGAGGAGAGGGGCCGTTAGCTTAGCCTGGCTAGAACTGGGTCAGAAGGTGTCGCCTGGCTGGCTCTTTCAAGGTGAGTGAGATGAGTTAACTGAAAAAACAAGGAGTCTAGAGCCCAGTCCAGGTCTTGACAGGTAGCAGAAGTGGATGCAGCCTTTCAGATCAGAGGATCTGACCTGTGACTGGGGAGCTCACCCCAGAGAGGAAGCACAGTCTCCAGGCCCTTCTGGGTGGGTGGGTTTGATTCTGAGCTGACTTTAAAGGAAATCTAATGGGTAAGATTTCCTAAATCTAGGCTAAGATGGCTTCACGAAGTGTTGTGGCTGGAGGAAGCGCTCAGTTTCAGATCGGTTTACAACGCATGTGCACTAAGAACATGAACAGCTATCAAATTAAGAGAAAAAATTCACCTGAAGTCCCGCTGTCTAGTATTTTTCTTTTTTGTTTCCTTCCGGTTCATTTAACTACATGGACATAATTTTTACCTATTGTGGTCATAATCTTAAAGGGGCCACAGTTTTTAATTCTGCTTCCCTTTCTGTGTTATAAGTACCGTATCCGTGTCTTGTTGCTGTGTGTTCCTCCTGGTGACCGTTTCAAGTGGCTGTGTAGTCTTCTGAGTGTTGGGGGTTGATGGGTGAGCAGCACTCACCAAGAGCCATTGTGGGTCTTACCAGGTCTGTGGTTATTGTGGAGCCCTTCCTTTGGTTGCAGCCTTTCCGTTTCTGGGGATTTATCCACAGAAAATAATTTAAAAGGGCTAGTATGTCTAGAGGGGCTTGGGGGCTGCCGCGAGGGGCTTGAGAGCGCCCTGATCCGGACTTCTCCTCCTCCAGGCACTGCTTCACCGGCAGCTACCCGGTCATCGAACCCCTGCTGAAGCACTTCCCCAACATGTCTGTGGGCTTCACGGCGGTGCTGACGTACTCCTCTGCCTGGGAGGCCCGGGAGGCCCTGAAGCAGATCCCGCTGGAGAGGATCATCGTGGAAACTGACGCGCCCTACTTCTTGCCTCGACAGGTGGGGGTGTCTTCAGGCTGAGTTGAGGCACTGAGGAGAGAGGGTGGGGAGGTGGGCGGTGTCCCCTACAAGGATGGCAGGGCCAGAGCCCCAGTGACTTCCAGGTCCCACCCTTGGCTGTGTAGATGTCTCCTCATTGTTTCTCTGCAGAACCAAAAGTCTAGGGGGCTGAGAAGCTGAAGGGTAACCACTCTCTTCCAGGCAGTGCAAAGCCCTACCCTGTAGAGGGTAGTCCAAGGAAGCGTGGGACCCTGCTCACCCAGAGCCCCCCATGACTAGGACTCTTCCTGCACCCGCAGGTAAAGGGGTCTCTACAGGGCAGCCCCAAAGAGGTCCTTGCCGGGGAAGGGCCGGGGAGGGAGTTCTGACTAGTGGCTATGCACAGAAGGCTCAGTGATGTCCTGAATGCTTGATGTCTTCCAGGTTCCCAGAAGCGTCTGCCAGTATGCCCACCCAGGCCTGGCTTTGCATACAGTTCGAGAGATTGCCAGGGTCAAAGATCAGCCACTCTCCCATACTTTGGCCACTCTGCGTGAGAACACCAGTCGCCTCTACAACCTTTAATCAGAGAGGGTGCCATCAGGAGTCTCCCAGAAAAGGTCAGAAAATTCACATTACATGTTTTTTAAAAAATCAAGACAAAAATGTCTTTTGCTGCATTTTCTTAATATAGAGAAGGTAAATACAGGGTGAGCATTAAGCCTGACTTGTCTTAAGTGAACTTGGTTTGGAGCTTTCTTCCTCTTCTCTTCCCAACCCTCCAGGACGACCAGCAGCCTGACAGAACATAGGCTGGGTTTGAACTCTGCCTGTGTCCCGGGTCAAGGATGTGTTTGGAGAGCCCATTGGAGTGGAGAAAACCAGGCAGGATGTTTTCCTTGAAACCTCATCATAAGGCTTCTACTTCTGGCTGGTGGGGGGGGCAGGGGGAGGGGCGCACGATAGAGGCGGATAAGGGGTGGGTTTTGCCTCCTGGCCACAGAGCTCCAGGGCATTCAGTGAAGAAGAAAGCGGCTGATGGAAGGGTGCAACAGGTTTGCCAGTCCACATCCCTGTTTTCTGCAGCCTGTGTTTTTGAGCAGTCTGTGAATAAAGTCCCTTCCTACTGTCTGAGTACATGTGGGCGTGTAACTTCGTTCCTGGTTCTCAGTGCTAAAAATGAACTCCCAAGTGGGAAAGCTCCTCTGTGGGACAGTCACTGGAGACCTGCCTCAGAGGTTTATTTTCCTGCAACCCGTGGAGTCATCCCCCTTCCTTCCCTGGATAACTCTGCAGTGTGGCTGTCACTGTTGCTGCATCAGCTCTGCGTTGGCACAGGCGAAAGGACCTCAGCTGCTGGTCTCACTGGTTCCACTGCCATCAACACGGAGGGGCAGAGGGGTGTTCGCTGACCAGGGAAAGTCCTGGCAGATGGCGATCCAGACAGATTTGGGGAGTCAAGGAAGAGGCTTCTTGAGGAAGAGGACCCCAAAAAAGGTGTTCCCACTTCCTGATGCCCCCAGGGCTGCAGCTTGGGTGTGTTAAACTGATAAAGGTCCAGGGTGCAGCAGAAGCTACCTCTGGTCTGCTGTCAGGGGGTCCTAGCCGCCCTTTGCTCCATTTTTGCCCCCTTCTGGAGCACTGGACCAAAAATACTCCTCCCGTTTGATCCTATATAACCGCCCCTTGTTTGCCCCCATCTAGGTTTAGAGGTAAACAATTTAATTCTCTGAAGCTCTGCTGGGGCTGCTCAGCCATGTTCTCTTGCCTCTGCAGGAGAAGGAGGCCTGGTGTCTATACATTTCTCCCCTTCCTGGGCTCTCCTTTGCCTTTGCCTCCTCTCTGTCCTTGCTCCATGCTGGAGGTGAGAGCCTCTTCTTTGACTTTCGAGCAGCTGGGTCATCTCAAGTTCTGAGTGTTTGCTCCCTGCTGGTGCCTTGTAAAGGTGTATTCATTACCGGCCCTGGAAGGTTACAGTGGTCAAGGGTCAAGTGTGAGGACACCGGACTTTGTCCAAAAGGGTCCTTTACCCCAACCTCCCACGGTGAGAAGGCCACCCTGAGTCCCTTGTCTGTTTCTTGGAGGCCAGCAGCTTAAGGTGTATAATCCGTCACTCAGGCTGGACTCCTCTAGGTGTTTTTGGAAGGCCCACTTGAGCCTTGTAAAGTAAGAGGGAGTGCACTGAACGTGTCGTATCTGATACTTCCGTCTTGCCCTGGCACACAAGTCGTTGGCCTGGGAAGGAGGCCTTGATTCACTGTCGGCCTTCCATGGATCAGCTGTTTGTGCCTCAAGTTTGCCAGTGTGGGGAATTGGGCCTAGTTCTCCTGCTTGGAAGATTTGGGGGACTGCTGAGTATTTCAGGGTGCTTTATTGACACCCAGGTGAACATCAGCATATCCATCTCCTTCACAACAAGCCCTACAAGTCAATACTGCCTCTTCGGGAAACCAGCTAGTCCTGTTAGAGGATTGAAAGCAGTGACAGCGGATGTCTCTGAGCCTGTGCGGACTCCCTGCCAAGGTAAAGCACAAGGTGCTATAGACTTTCCTCGAGGATTTGGGAGTATCCTGTCTTTGCTGGTACACAGTGACACCTGTGTGGGCATGGAAGCTGGCCGGCATGGCTTTGATTCAGTTTTTGGATGGCTGACATGATTGTTTTTGCTGTGCTGCTGGAATGCCTCTGTATCCCCCCGGGCCATCTCTTTCTGAAAATAAAGTGATGGATCTTCAGCCAACTCCATGCTCTCCATGTGTGTTTGTATTTCTCGTAGTGATGACAATGGTTTAGTTGTCAGCCAGCTTTATAACCTCAGAATCCAAAGGTCTGGAGACATTCTCGAGGATATACATGCCTCTTGGCAAAACTAAACTGGAAATGAGAATGCATGGTACCTTCTTTAAAGTCCTGCTGCCTTTGAACTTGGCTTTCATTATACTGCCTGGGAACTCAGGTACTCCTGCTTCTTAGCCTTTGAAAAGTACGTAGATACCTTTTCTTTGTTTTCCAGAGCAGTGCAGTAGGAGGAAGAAAAATGGAGTACGAGGGGGTGTTGGGGACTCAGTCGTACTGTAGGCTTTGGATGTGAACTCCTCGATGCCTTTGTGTAGACTTGGCAGGAAATTCTGTTTCACTATTTGGAGTCAGTCCTCTTAATTTTGGACTAAGGTGTTCTTGAACACAAGTGCACGAGCCAAAAGTAAACCCGTAAGAAGGAGGGCTGTGTTCCAGGAATGCTAAACAAATCTGAAATCTCTGTGGATTCTTCATCTTTGAGACACAGTCGTTGACTCTAAATTTGCAGCATGTTCATTCACTTCCTCTCAGTTCCTTCCCAGTTCAAAACACAGTTGGCCGCGTCCGTTCAGTGACAGTCTCTTTGTGGCTGGAGATCTGCTGCTCTTGGCTTTTCTGGTGTTTGCATCTTCCTGTATTAAGTTTGAGACCAACATTAATTATTTACTGTCAGCATTTTCATTTTTACTTCACTCATTTTTATAAAGTAAGGGCAAATGGCCACTGAAATACACAGTGATTGAACAAACTCTGTCAAAAAAAGATGGCAGAGAACGGTTGATAGTGGTCGGCCAGCCCCCACGATCACTCTAAAATGCTTGTTTGTCGGTGACATTTGGAAGTGTATTCAGATTAGGAAAGCTGGCCAGGCGTGGGCCTGTGTCTTCTGTTTGCACAGCATCATAAGAGAATTTCTTAGCACACCCCTGTAAGTGTATAATGAGTTAAATACATGTGTGCTGCTATCCTAATGTACTAGATATGTTAAAGCATAAAATAAAAGTGGTTTTGAAGAGAAGTATTTTCTCCAGCAAATATGTCACTCGCCCCAGGGGTAAATACACTTTACTTCAGAGAACCTTAATTTAGTGGTATCCCTAAATGATGCGCGGAGGAGGAGTTTTCAGAAAGCTGACGTGGCACTGTGTTTGAAATGTTAAATTTTCTCAAGTGTGTCCTGGTTCTTGGATAAATTTTATTTCTGCCAATTGTTGACTTGAAATTGTCTTCAGCCCACTCCAGGTTGACCCAACGTATTATGAAGGAAAATGAAAAACAGAAGCAAAAGAAATCCCTTGTATCCTAGGCAGCAGGGCAAGAGAAGTGACATTGATTGAGAGAGTAGAAGATGAAAAAGCAGCCTGAGTACTGCAGTCTGAATATGAGTAGTCAGCGTGTTTGCTATGTGACCTTGCAAAGTTACTTAATTTCTCTGAGCTTTAGTTTTCTCCCTCTTACGTGGGCTTGTTGTGAAAATTAACTGGAATTACATTAATTACATGTAAGTCTAGAACTCAGTGCGTGGTGCACAGCAGGAATGCGGTGCATGATGGCTGTTAGAATGGCTACTATATGCCAGGCGTCCTCATGGGAGATGCTGTGTTCAGTCTTGACAGTAACCCACGTAGGTGTTTTACGTGTGAGGAGCCTGAGAAATTCAATGACTTGGTCTGGATCACAGAGCTGGTATTGAAATTGGAGTCTGAGCCTGAAGCCCATAGCTTTCCAGCACACCATGCTGCCTGGTCCAGAGGGTGCTCAACATCTGTTGAGTGAAGGACCTAGGCAAGTAGGAGAGAATGCTGTGAGTCCTTTGAGAGAGGAGTAAGCCCTTGTCTTTGTTGGAGGAAGCATCAGGTGACCAGCATTCCCCCCAGGGCCTGGCACCCATCCTCCCCCGAGCCCATTGGTGGCTTCTGCTTCACTGAGTCAGGAGCTGGTTTCCTGGGCCGCTTTGACCACGTGTGGGTGTTGGATCCCTCTCTCTAGCTATTGAGAAGAGGCCTGTGGGCATGGTTAGAGATGAGCCATAAAGCTGGGGCGTAGCTAAGCTCCAGGACAGCATGTTAGTCTCTGCACCGGTGCTTAGGGGGCTGAGTAAGTTGGGGGCTGGCTATCTGGAGGCTGGAGAAGGTCATTTCCCTCCACTTCTACTTCCTTTCTCCTTCCCCCCTCTCTCTGCTTAGTTCACCTGCTCTCTAACACCTTACATTCCTTTAATGGTGATAACACCTTCCAATCTGATTATTACTGAGGCTTAAAGGCAGATGCTTTTGGAAGCAAAGACTTGGTGGACTAAGTCACTGTGTGGTCCTATGTTAGGTATGTGTATATAGTCATCTGAGAGATGGAAGAGTGTGTGTGTGTGTGTGTGTGTGTGTGTGGTCTGCCCAAGGGATGGACATGGAGTTGACAACAGCTGGGGCTAGAGAGGTGGGGGATGGTATGTTAAAGAGGAAACAGGACACCTTTTCCATGTGTTCTCAGTTTTGTGAGGGCCCCATCTGGCCAGGTCTGAATTTTCTAAAGAGTTCTACATGAGAGTCAACACTTGCTCTATGCCAGGTAGGGTAATGTGGCTCTGCAGTGTGCTGTGCTGCCTAATAGGATCCTTGCCTCTAAGCCACTTTATACAAGCCATTTAATAGCCTGATGATCTCGTTAAAATGCAGATCCTGATATAATAGGGTTGGGGCCGGAGAGTCTGCATTTCTAAGAGGCTCCCAGAAGATGGTGACGTTTCACAGGCCACGTGCAGCTCCTCCGTTAGGGATGGCAGTTGGGTTTTGGTGTGCCTGCCAAGTCTGATCAATGGTTAGTGCCCATAGGGCTGTGCCTTGAGTGCCAAGTGGCCAGAATTTTACTCGAGAAGATACTTGGCTCCTAGAGCCCTCCGTGATAGAGGCTTTTCCAGAGTGTGGATGTTACTACCCTAACTCTCTGCAGAGGAGTGTCCTACAGATCTCTAGTAGGTATTCATATGTCTGAATGGGCAGGTCAGCAGTGCTTATCTTTGGAGCCTCCTGGTTCTTTGCCTTTCCCTTCCCTTACTGATTCACCCATCTGTCATCACCAGCTCTCAGAAATCAGTTCACTTGTTTACGCTGAAGTGTAAATGACTGATAAGTGACATTCCCCCTAGAAAGACTGGTGTCTTCACTGAATTAAGTTGTAGAACTTAAGGACCAAGGCTCACTTCAGGTGTGAGCTGGAGTTGGACATATTTTGGGACGCCTACCTGTATCACTGAAGTAGCCAAGGCAATGGCCAGCCTTGCCCACATGAGGCAGCATTTGCTTTGCCAGGCCGTGTCGGTGGTGTTGTTGGTGGTGGACAAGGTAAGGAGAAGCAGTTACTTCAGCTGTGTCCAGCAGTGGCTGGTAGCCATTGTTAGCGCCCACCTGTGTATAGCCTCAGACTCATGCCTTGGCATTGCCAGCATCCCCTTCTGATCTTTTTTTTTTTTTTTGAGGAAGATTAGCCCTGAGCTAACATCCATGCCCATCTTCCTCTACTTTATATGTGGGACGCCTGCTACAGCATGGCGTGCCATGCGGTGCCATGTCTGCACCCGGGATCCGAACCGGTAAACCCTGGGCCGCCGAGAAGTAGAATGTGCGCATTTAACCGCTGTGCCACTGGGCCGGCCCCGTCCTGCTGTGATCTTGAGTGTCAATTCAAGGCATGTTGGCTCTGGTAATGTCACCTGGGGTTTCTTTGTCCACACAGTCCTTGCTGATTGTTAGTAAGCTCTCAGTGCAATTTCGATGCACTCAGGAATCTCTGATATTTAAAGGAACATCTGTCTTTCTGCCTTCCTTTCCTCGCTCCCTCCCCTCTTTCCCCCTTCCTCTCCCCCTCCCCCTCCTGTCATACATTCCACCAGTGGTCTATCTGCTTGTAGGCGTTGGTCTAATTTGGTTTTCTAAGCATGCACACCTGCCTTGCTGCATATCCTTTTCTATTCCCATTGACCATGGGCCCCAGACCAAGAATTGTTTGTTTTCAGAGAAATGTAATATTTGCCTCTTTGGTGAAATAAATTCCCATTTTGAACATTCAGCATACAGTTTGAACATTTATTGACATCCTAAGCTAGTGCCACTCAGAGCTGGGAGTTGTTGCAGAAGCCATCTAAAAGCCGGGTGAGCGCTTCTAAGGTTGGGAGGAAAAGAGGTGGGCCAGTCATGTGGGTGATCACCTGTCAGCCGGGGCCTCTGAAAAAAGCAAGAGGTCAAATCAAAATTCGGAGTCTGCCATCCTGCCAGTGGCATCAAGGATGGCTTTTCTTCCACCGCGGTGACATTGGAGGTGCTGTGTTGTAATGGGTGGAAAGCATTGACCTTGGTGTGTGGACTGTGTGCTTTGGGCAAGTCCCCTAAAACTCTGAGTCTTGGTGTCCTTATCTGCACCGCAGGGCACTGTCCCCCCACCCCCCTGCCCTGGTTGATGGGGGAGAAGCGGTGTTGGGGAGGGAGCCTTGCAGATGGCAGTGGGCTTCCGAAGGGCTGTTCGCCTCCTGGCCCGGGAACCTGTTGGGTGGTTTCTTTTTACAAGGCCGGAGGGGCTTCCAAACAAAACCCAACCCTGTCCTTACCTGGCTGCGGAGCCATTTTGAATGCAATTGTGGCACTAATTCCTTTTGTTTGTGAAGTGATTACAGTAAAGGAGCTGTGACACCAAATAATTTTATGTTCTCACAGTGGCTGTTGGCTCCATTTTATGGTTGAGGAAATTGGGGTTCACTGGGGCCCCAAAGCTAGTTAACGTGCTAGTCCGCGGAACATGGTGCCCCTTGAATACGAAGACTGAGCTCAGACCCGCACAGATACCGCCTCCCCCCCGGGCCCCCCCCCCCCCCCCCCCGCCCCCCCTCCCCCACCGGCTCCTGCAGCTGCTGGGAAAGGATTGAAGCTCCATCTGAGAGTCAGGGTGTGGGAAGAAAGCTTCTCTTGTGTCACCCGGGGGATGGGCTCACAGTTGGGACTCCGAGGACACTCTGAATTGACCTGACCCAGGCAAGGACTCACCGTTGGCCTCCTCCCAGAGGATGTCCTGAAGAAATGTCCCCAGGGCCTGGCTGTGCTGGTGGTACTGAGCCCCTGACAGCTTGATTCCAACATCAAAGGGGGTGTTGAACTAGGAGGAGGGGCAGGGAGGACCAGGAGGTGTCAGGTCACACTCTCCCACTGCTCCCCCAAACGCACCCCCATCCCAAAGGAGGGCCCTCAGGGTCTCACCCGAGGGGCAGGGAGGGAGAGGCCGCAGGCACCAGTGAGGGACAGCTCAGCCAGTTTCCTCGGCCTTTCTAGACCCCTTTTTCCCACCCCCACCATCTTTAGAGACTTACCTTGCACTCTTTCCTTAGCTCTAAGGAGGTTGCTGTAAAAAAAAAAAGTGAGGTCCCCTAGATCAAGTTTTGGCCCTCTTGCAATTCGGGGACACATAAGGTCGAAGTGCCAGTGGTAGAATTTCGTGCCTGGCAGGGAGACTTGGGGGCAGTGGTCTACCCTGCGTGCACAGCCTGGGGGATGGCCTCGGTCCCCTCTGCAACCGCCGCTTCCTCCTTTCCCCGGTGTTCTTCCTCTTGTGTGCCTTTCCTGGTTCCATGGGAAATCCAACAGGAAGCTGACCTTCTAGAGATGCTCCGAACCGAGTCCTTTCTTCTTTTTCTGCCTCCGCCTCTTCCCTTCTACGGGGGCAGTGCCCATTTCCTTACTTTCTCGGCCTTCTATGAGGTGGTTATTGGCGCTAGAGCTTTGGGTGGATGGGAAAGAGCCGTGATGGCAGCCACAGCGTTGTTCCTGCCCCTTGAGAGCAGAGATGGGTCTCGGTTCATCCTGCAGCTGCCTTCATTCCTGGCTGTGTCGGTCATTAAGACAAATGAAGGAACCTTGGTGCTGAAGGGAGCCTTAAGTCATTGGTCCTTCTGTCCCCTGCCCTCCAGCAGCAGAGGTCCAGAGTAGTTCAGTGACTAGACCGAGGCCGCAGAGGGGGCTGGCGGCCAAGCACCAGAGTGCAGGGCCCCGAGTCCACAGCCCTGGGACCCCGTCTAGTCCGGGTGCTGCAGCAGCGCCCGGTGTGCAGCCCTCACCCTGGTCAGCCCGCGCTGAGTGCCCTTCCTCTGCGTTGTGTCAGTCCTCTGTGCCTCCCCACCGGCCGGTACCACTATGACTCCTGTTTTCCAAGTGGGCAAACGTGCCTGGAGAAGTTAGTGAAGCAGCAAACCGCTGCTTGTTCCCCTTCACAGTTTACCTCCCGCCTTGTCTCTGCTGTGAAGGTGGAGTGAGTGGGGAATGACGTGCTCGATTCTTTAGAGAACTTGGGCCCTCCTGTTCCCTCCCTTCAGCACCTCCTCGTTTTTCCTCCACCCCTGTGGCTACCTTGGGGTGGTCAGATCCCCCGGGCAGACTTCTTAGGGACCACATGAGCACCAATCTGGGGAGCTGCTGGCTCGTCTGGCAGCCTGGAACTGGTGGCAGGGGCAGTTGAGAGGCGGCATGGTGGCTGTGGGTTGGGAGATCTGCTCTGAGTGACCTGAGAAGGCCCCCTTGGCCTCAGGGTCTCACCTCCTCAGTGGGGGATGAGCGGGGTGCGGGGGGAATGGAGAATGGATAGGACTTGGTCTCAAGTCTTCCAGCTCTGAAGCTCAATTTTAGGAGCAGGTGTTTGGGGGTGGGGGGGCCTGCGATGAGAGCGGGGGGACCCCGGCACCGGAGAGGTCGGGGAGCAGGTGCCGCGCTCCCGGCCGTGCTGCAGGCCTCCTGCCCCACCCGCTTCGGGCCGCCCCAGCACGTCCAGGCTTTTCAGACTTCTGCTTCTAGCTGAGGCAGTGCGGCTGTTTCATCCAAGGCCAACCTTCATGGAAACTGGAACCTTCCAGTTGTCCCAGCCCTGCCTTGAGTCACCAGCCACAGAAACCTCTTCCCCATCTCAGCTAATTTAGAGCTACTCTGGCTGCGGCGGGCACCGCGGGCGGGAGCCGGCGTCTCACGGGGACAGCTCCCGGTCTTAGTTGGAGGCTTTGCAGCCCATGGGGCGGGCGTGTGCTGGGCTGGGAGTCCACACGTGCTGTGGACGAGGTGCCTGAGCGCCTTGAGGTCCTGGTGAGGGTCGGAGGGAGGTGGGTTCCTCCTTGACGGGAGAAGAGGCTGGTGGGTAGGGAGGGGAGGCCACGGCGGGACACGCTTCAGCTTCTTCCCTCCCAGCCTCGACCAGGAGGGGGCGAGCGGGAGTGCCCCGACTCTGTGTGCCAGGCGGTGAGGGCTTGGGGCCTGGAGTCAGGCCCGACCCCAGCCCCCTCTGCCGCGCCGGCTCTGGCCCCTCGGGCCGTGAGTCCCCCGTCTGCACCGCTGTTCCTGGTCTATGAAAGAAGGGCAGAAACCTCAGCTGCCTTACCCCCCAGGTGTTGTAGACATAAACGGTAGGCAGCAAGGGGAGAAGCTTCGTAAGCGAAGGCTCGGGACACAGGCCCCGCAGTCCCGTCGCCACGTGAGTGCCGCCCCAGGGCGGTTCTGGTTTCGCGCTTGGAGCTGGCTCACTGCCCAGCTTGTCGGAACCTCCCCGGAGCCACCGCCGGCCCTTCAGGGAGGCTGCGTAGATAACCCGTACGGTCCCCTCGCCCCCTCCTCTCGTTTGTCTGCGTTTAATGAATCCTCCATTCCTCTCTGCCCCACGCACCATGTGTCAGAGCCCAAACCAGCCTGATTGGCCCCGTCCTCCTTGACAGGACCAGGGCCAGGCCGCCGGAGCTCGCCTGTCCAGGGAGCTGTCTCGGAATGCCCCAGCCGCAGCGAAGGCCCGCGAGGCCCCTGAGCCAACCAGAAAGTTCCTGTGGGGAAGCATCTTCCATCTACGACCAGCTGTTTCTCCCTGGGTGCCTTTGTCTCTTGGTGCCATATTTGCTGGCTCCACTGGCGTCTGCTAGCGCCCCCCTCCTCTGCTCAGGGCTCCCGTCATTCCTATTCAGTTGTAGCAAAGTGACTTCTCTCAGACATTTGCCTCTTGATGGGCAAAGACCTTGCAGAGCCCGGGGCAGAGTCAACTATTGTCGTGCGATTTGATATTTGTTGAGTAGCTAGTAAGTAGGTCCCTGTTCATAGCCATTCCCCTGCCTTCCCCTCCCACAGCCCCTCCAGTGCCACAGAAGCGTAAAACTTAGAGAGCGGGACCCACCCGGATCTCCAGCTCCTCCTCTGCCCCTTGCGCCTGACCTCCATCTTCAGAGGGGAGCCAGTCTTCTAGAGCTCGGGGCTTCAGTTTGGCTGGCGGCTTCTTGGACTCCTTTCTGTGCTGGAAAGGAGGCGTTCTCTTTAGGGCCCTGAGCCCCATATCCTTCCAGAAGCAGAGTGAGGCATGGCCCTATGGTCAGACCCACAGTCCTCCTTTGTGCTCTGGGAGAAGGCTGAGGCCCAGAGAGGTTGGGCCGCTGCCCAGGTTGCACAGCCGGCTGCCATGTGGCAGGGCTGGGACGAGACACCCCAGTCAGGATGTGAGGCTGTGTGGAGACACGTCTCACCTGCACTTTGTGGTGTTCGGGGCTCAGGAAGCTGGAGCCCGCCATGGTCAAGTCCACCCAGAGCACACTGAGGAGCAGCAGGCTGCAGATGGTCCCCCAGGAGGGCATGGCCTTAGCCGACTGGGGACAGATGGGCCTGGAGGAGAGAGGGTCTTTAGGCAGCGTGCCCTCCCTGCTCCCTGTGCCTCAGAACTCACGTGGGTAGGAGCCCAGCAGACAGGGTGCGGGGGCTCCGTCCGACCTGGGATCCTGACTACTGAAGAAGCTCTTCCCACCCCTCGAGAGGAGTTCCCTCTGCCCCTCCCCAAGGTACCAGTAAATTGAAGGCTCTTGGTTTAGGGCAGAATGCTTGGCATTGGCACTCCCCATGTTGTTTGTCCCAGGCCCCAAGGAGTTTGTGCCAAGTTTCTCAACAGGGATGATGAAGCTGAACCAGCAAGGGACGCAGGGGGACTGGGGCAGCTCCTGACCCCGCTGCGTCTCTGCAGCCGGGTGGCCCGAGGCTGCGCAGCCTTCCCTTTGTTCAGATGGGCCAGCGAGCACAGTGAGTTAAACCTGGAGACAAGCCCACACGTGAAGAGTCGAGAGAGAGAGCCTACCTGGGATTCCTGGCGGAGGTGGTACCTGGTGGTTGGGCGGCTCTTATATAGGAAGCCGCATGTTTGTTTTAAAACAGCATCCCCATTTCAGGCAGCCCGCTTCCGGGGGCTGATCTACATTCCTGAGGCACTAAAAACGCTCACTTCTCTGAGTAGAAATCAACAATAGAGGTCAAATGTCTTGGGAGATTGCTGGGTTGCCCTGGGGTGGTGTATTTGCTCCAGCTGTCCCTAAGTGGGCCTGGCCTGATTTAGGTGGGGGGCCGGGGTAGGGGTTCAGGGGTCCAGCCGGCTTTGCTGCTCTGTGACTTGCTTGCTTCCCTTTCTGAAACTCCCTTGCTCCCCGGTAGAAGGAGCTTATCCACACCAGATCTCCCAGCACTTGCTGTTCTCTGTGAGCAGTGCTGTGCTGGCTCCCCAAACCTCTGGAGCACAGGGAGAGCCCAGCTCCTGCAATTCTCACGCCTCCCCAGTTGGGGGAGTCCTGTGTACAGCTGAGGAAGCTGCTGAGGGGCCGGCAGTGCAAGCTCCGAACCCTCCTCTCCCAGGAGCAGGCGTAGGGACTGTTTCAGACGTCTTCTGGCTGGTGCATCATGACTGCTTGGCATGGTGTTTCTTTGACATGTGGGTTTGCCGCCCCTTCTCCCAGCCAGGTTCTGAGGGAACAGATGGGACCTGGGCAGAAGAGCTGTGGCCTAGTACTGGCACAGGTGGCTGCTCATAAATTGATTGGCCCTAGGCGGGTCACTAATAATGCCGCTTGCTTCAGGGCTGCCTCTCACAGTGCTTTGAGGATTCAATGAGGCGAAGGGTGTCTGTGTAACCTGTACAGTGTCATGCAGGTGACACTATTTTTGTACCAGGCCCATAGGGCTTGCAAGCATACGCCACGGTCACGTGTTCCCGGAGCAAGAGTTAATTAACACGGGGATGCCTTACCTGTCCGCAGTGCTGCGTCTAATTGGATGGCCAGGCAGTGACTCTTGAGGGCTCAGGGAGTTGTCTACAAAGAAATGCTAGCATTTCAGAGGAGGGACTCGCTTCAGGTTGGCACCCTGGGCTGGGAGGTCAGGAAGGGCCTGGGTGTAGAATGTCTGGACAATAATGAGAAGGCGGGGTGGCTTGGAGGAGAGTGGCAGTGATGGGGGTCATAAGGAAAGGCCTAGAAGGAGGTTCGGGGTCAGGTTATGCACAGCCTTAAAGCTCCAACCCAAGGATTATTATTTCACTGGAGGAAAACCTGAACACCGAAAGGGCCACACTTGCCCCAACGCCGCCCAACCTTCCGCGGCAATGCTGGGACTGCCCAGGTTCCTGACCCCAGTGCGGGCTCTCTGCCGTGCCACCCTACTTTCACAGTGAACGGGTGCTCCAGGAAAATCAGCCTGCTCTGCGGCCTGGGCTTGGGGCAGGGCGGCCGGTTAGGATGATGCTGAGGCGGTAGACAGCTGGCTGTAACGTGACCACCCAACTGAAAGGTGGATCCAGGGGCACCGGAGCCTTCTAGAGACTCCAGGGACGCTGGAGGCACCGGGGGGCTGGACAAGCCCTCCGTGGAGTGTGGGGGACTCCTTCCTGCTGGAAACCATCACCAGCCTGCTGTGGGGCCGGAATCCCTCCTTCAGTCCCAGCAGAATGTAAGCATGTCCCCAGGACGCCTTCACCCTTGTCGGCCGCCTGATCTTAGACCTCTTGGCCCCAGGCCCGGAAGGGCTGAAGCGGGAGAAGGGTGCGGAGAAATCTCAAGTCCTCAGAGAAGACTTGCAGCTTTTTCAGAGCCCACCCCCCACCCCGCCACCGCAAAAAAGATGACCCAGAAAACCCCAACTGTGGTGACCAAGGCATCTACTGAGACACAAAGCCTCCTGACCCTGGAGGCCTCTGGAGGCAGGAGCCGCCAGTGTTGATCTTAGATAACAGTACCAGCGAGCAAACACCCAGTGCTCGCTGTGCTATCTCTGCGGAACAGAGAGGTCGCCTGTGAGTTGGAAACCACCCTAACCACATGCCACAGAGTCCAGGCTGGTCAGGGGAGGAAGGAAGCTCTGATGGGAGTCAGAGCTGTGGAGGCGACGCCCAGAAAGTACCACACTGCCCACTCGCAGCTGTGGAAGGTGGGAAATGTATGCAAATCTGAGCCAAGAGGAGTTTGGAGGAAGGCCGTGTGACTTGGGGAAAGGACTGACTTTCCCCTGGCTCCTTTTCTTCCTCATTCCTTTTGAGTGTGGATACTGCCAAGGCCAGTTGGGCGCCTCCCTGTTCTGCATCCTCAGAGCTGAGCAGGTGCTCAGTACGCACGCTTCCTCTGGATGGCCTGCTGGCGGGTGATCTCCTTCCCATTTCGGGGCCTCGAGGGCCTGCCTTAGTGAGCGGATGAAAAAGACTCATCATGACGGAATTGACTGTTATATGTAAATGGTATCTGGAAACAAATCATCTTCATACACTTTCCACTGTAATTTCACTTGTACTGATAATTAGTTGGCTTAGCAAGCAGGTTTTTTTAATCAATTTGGCTAAACCTCAGTGTGAATGAGGCAGATTTTGGGGTTGCAGAAAGAGGTTTTATCTTTTGAGATAGGGCTTTTTGGTGGGGTTCCTTTTTTCTCCTAGTTCTGGCTTCTGTAACTTCTAGATCAGCACTGTTCGACAGAAATATCATGCCAGTCTCAAGAGCCTCATGTATAATTTTAAATTTCCTAGGAGTCTATTAAAAAATGCAAAAAGAAACAGATGAAATCAATTTTAATATACTTTATTTAATCTATCCAAAATATTATCAGTTTGACATGTAATTAGTATAAAAAATGATTGAGATATTTGACCTTGGTCTTCTTTTTATTAAATCTTCAAAATCCAATGTGTATGTTATTTTTACAGCACATTTCAATTCAGACTAGCCACATTTCAGGGACTCAGTAGCTGCATGTGGCTCGTGGCCACCACACTGGTGGCACAGTTCTCCATGATCCTGAGCGTCACTCTGAAAACTCCCATGACCTGAGCCACGCTCTCTCGTCTCTCCTGCCGTCCAAACCCAGCCTCTCCCACCGTCGCTTCCCTCTTCTCCTGCCATCATGGCGCTGGAGCCCCAAAAGTTTGTCTCTTTCCTCTCTTCAGTCTTTCTCTCCAACAGCTTCTGCTCTCAGCCTTAAAATACGCCCAGGTCTTGAATGCTGGAAAGGTCTATTTTGCACCAATCCCGCCTTCCCCTCGTGCATAGTTTCCTTTCCCTTTCCCTGTATCCCATTCCTTGCTGTATTCTGGCCCCTCAAAACTCTCTAGCTTGGCTTCCATCTCCACCACGGTGTTGCAACTGTTCTCAGAGCTGCAGGCAGTGTGGCCTTGGTCTAGGGACCACTGAGAACCAGAGGAGCTCGGAGGGAGGCCTTTAGCGCCATCTAACCTCAACTGCTGGGAGCAGACCTCGCTGAGCTGCACTGGATTCATGAGGGAAGCATGTTAGAATGCAGATGTTGGGGCTGGACCTGTGGCCTAGTGGTTTGCGCATTCCGCTTTGGCGGCCCAGGGTTTCTCTGGTTCAGATCCTGGGCGTGGACATGGCACCGCTCGTCAGGCCACTCTGAGGTGGTGTCCCACATCCCACAACTGGAAGGACTCAACTAGAATATACAACTATGTACTGGGGGGCTTTGGGGAGAAGACGAAGAAGAAAAAAAAAGATTGGCAACAGTTGTTAGCTCAGGTGCCAATTTTTAAAACAAATAAAAAAGAAAAGTAGGTGGTTGTCAATTGTTCAATAAAAAAAGAATGCAGATGTTTGTGCCTCATCCTCTGATTCTGACCCAGTAGGTCTGGAGTGGGGCCCCAGAATCTGAAACTTAACAAGCATCTTAGGCAATTCCTTTCTGATTATAAAATGCTTGCTTCCAGCAGAAAATTTGGCCATATGGAAGATAAACTCTCTCTCTCCATGTATATTTTAATTTCTTTTTCTGGAAAATCTCAAACGATTTGAAATTAATTTCAAAATTAATATGAGGTTAATATGAGTCTCCAAGCACCCATCATCAGCTCCCACATTTATTAACATGTTGCTTCATAGATTTATCCCTCACACTGTTTTTTCCTTTTGGGGAATATCTTAAAAGCAAATCCCATCAATCATGTACATTCAGCCTTAAAATCTTCAGGATGTACCTTTAACAGATAAAACTCATAGTTGGTTTGTTTCCGTCAGGATCCACGGAAAGTCCACTTTGGCCGATGCGTCTCTTAGGTCTTCGTCTGCAACAGTGCCCTCACCTGCTGCTCCTCTTTCATCCCAGGTCGTTTATTTTACAGACAGGTTATTTGTCCTCTATAGTTTCCCACTTTCTGGACTTGGCTGGTTGCTTCCTTGTGGTGGTGTTTAACTTGTTCCTCTCTCCCCCGTGCTTTTTGGAAACTGGTAATTACACCTGGAGACGTAGTTTTATTTAGATTCAACTTTTACTTTTATTTTATTTTTTGGTAGGGAAGATTCACCCTGAGCTAACATCCATGCCAATCCTCCTCTTTTTCTTGTATGTGGGATGCCTCCACAGCATGGCTGATGAGTAGGTTTGCGCCCAGGCCCCGAACCCGCAAACCCAGGCCACCAAAGCGGAGTGGGGGGAACTTTAACCACTCGGACATGGGGCCGGCCCCTCAACTTTTACCTTTTGGCAAGAATACTTCATTGTTGGTATTTTTTACTCACTACTGCATCCCATTACAAGGCATACAGTGTCCATTGGGTCCGCTTTTACTGTTGTTTTAAGAATAAGACTTATCCATGGGTTCAGTGTTACTACATGAGCCCATTTATTTTAAAGTTCTCCTGTTAACTTTTCACTTAATGAACTTATCAGTAACATTGATAATTGTTGTCTACATCCATTATTAGGGATTACAAATGGCAATTTTCTATTCTATTGTTCCTTTCTACATTTATTAACATTTTTTCCTCCAGCAGTTATTTTATTACCTTGATATACAGGTTTGTACAGGAAAGGCAACATAAATACATGATTTTTTCTGTTTATTTGCTAATTTTCAAAATAAGCCTGGTGTCCTAGCAACCTCCAGTTTTTTCCTATTATAAACTCATCGATTTTTTATATGTGTTTCAGTCAATTATAGTCCTCATTCTTTTTGAGGCTTCCGTGTTTGATGAGCTCATTCCTGTGTGCTTTTGACACGACCCTATAGTTTTTAGTAGCTTCCTTGTTTTCTGTCCCAATAAGAGATCTGGGCTCATCTTGTGCATGTCCTTCCTGTCTCAACCTGAATCAACCATCTTTCTAAGAAATCTTGGTTTCTTTTAGTGGGAAATAGGTTTTAGAGACTACAGTCTGGATTCTAACCAATACCATTATTGCTTCTGGGCCTTTTCAGTGCACAGAGATGGAAATACCTACTTTGTAGGAGAAAAATAAGTCATGAGTTCATACTGTTATTTCCAAGTGAAATTTAAGGTCACAGTATTTTCACTTTTTGGGTTTTATACTTAGATTTCTTTCCTTTATCCTAATAACTTTGTTTCTAATTATATTAACAAATCTTGCTCTATCTTACAATACTAACATAATACTTTCAGAATAAGAGTACTATAATTAGTACTAACCATAAAACTATCAAATGCCGCCGACTAGGGATGGACAGTCCAAACACTTGAATATGCATTTTCTCAGTATGGTTATGCCATGGGCTTGATATATTTGTTTGATTGATTGTTTTCAGTTTTTAGGGATTTTTTCCTTTATGACTTCATTTTATTTGTTAACTATTAAATATTACTTGGTTCCAAAGTCAATGGTATAAAACAAGGTACCTGCAGAGAGCATATCTTTCATCCCTGTCCTCTCCACTCTGTTCCTTCTTTTCCCCTGTAGGGGACTATTTGTATTGTGAATTTTTTCTTTGACTTCCCCACCCACCCCCGTTATTTAGATGTGTATTGCTTAAATTTCCAAATATCTTTCTATTATTGATTTCTAGTTTACTTCTATTATGGTCAGAGAACATGTTCTCTATGATTTCAATTCTTTTATATTTGTTAAAGTTTGTTTTAGGGTCCAGAAATTGGTCTGTTTTGGTGAGTGTTTCAGATGCAATTGAAAAGCATGTGTTGAAGTATTGTTGGGCAGAATGTTCTGTACGTGCCAGTTATGTCAGACTGAGTGATAGGCTTGTTTATGTATTCTAGAACCTTACTGATTTTCGGGGTCTCCTTGTTCTGTTACTGGAAGAGGAGTGTTGAGAGCTCCAACTGCAGTTGTAGGAGTCCCGTCAGTCCTTGTTTCCCATATCTTGTGCTGCTCTCTTTGCTGTGTGGACATATTTAGGACTGTTAGTCTTCTTGATGAATTGTAATCCTTTTATTAAGTCCCTCTTTATCCTTGTTTTGAAGTCTAGTTTATATGTATATTAATATAGGCAATTTGGCTTTCTTTTGATTAGTGTTTATATAGTATATCTTTTTAAAAAAATCATTTCCAGGGGCTGGCCTGGTGGCTTAGCGGTTAAGTTTGCCTGCTCCACGTCAGTGGCCTGGGGTTCGCCAGTTCAGATCCTGGGCACAGACCTATGCACTGTTTATCAAGCCACACTGTGGCAGGCATCCCATATATAAAGTAGAGAAAGATGGGCACAGATATTAGCTCAGGGCCAGTCTTCCTCAGCAAAAAGAGGAGGATTGGTGGTGGATGTTAGCTCAGGGCTAATCTTCCTCCCCAAAAAATCATTTCCATTGTTTTACTCTGTGTGTTTCCATTTAAATTGGGTTTCATATAAACAGCATATGGTTGGGTCTTGTTTTTTTAAATCCATTCTGATAATCTCTTACCAGGCGCCTCTTATTTGGAGTGTTTAGACCATTTATATTTATTGTAATGACCTGTGTAGTCTGGTTTAAATCTACCCTCTGGCTATTTGTTTTCTATTTGCCTCATCTGTTCTTTGTTCCTTTTTTGGTTCTCTTTTCATGCCCACTTTTGTATTGTGTATTTTTTATGATATCATGTTATCTTCAGTACTGGCTTATTAGCTATAGTCTCTGCTTTATTCTTTTAGTGGTTGACCTAGGATTTACAAATACAAGTTCAACGTATCACAGTAGACATTCAACAAATATGATACCCCTTCATATATACTCTAAGACCCTTACAACAGACTTTCATTCTCTCACTTCCATTATTTGTGCTATTGTTGTCACACAGTTTATTTCTATGTAAATTATAAGCCCCACAATACACTTTAGTCAATATTTTTAGAGTGATTAAAGAAATGAAAAACAGAAGTCTTATATCTACTCGGATATTTGCTCTTTCTGATGCTCCTTATTCCTTGGTGTAGATACAAATTTTCACCTGGATTATTTTCCTTCTGCCTGAAGAACTTCCTTTGACATTTCTTGTAATGCAGCTCTGCTGGTGATCCATTCTTCTGTGTTTTATTTGGAAAAGTCTTTTTTTCACCTTCAGTTTTTAAAAGATATTTTCAGTAGGTACAGGATCCTAGGCTGGCGTTTTGTCCTCTCAGCCCTTCAGAGGTGTCCATTTCCTTGTGGTTTGCACAATTCGGATAAATGGCTGCCATTCTCGTATTTGTTCTTCTATGTGTAACATCTCTTTTTCTTTGGCTAATTTTATAATTTTTTTTATTTCACCAGTTTTATTGTGGGATATGTGTCTGTTTTAGTGTTTCTTATGCTTGGGGTTCTCTGATTTTCTTGGATCTGTAGGGTTATAGTTTTAATGCAATTTGGAGAAATCTTGGCTGTTGTTTTTCATGTATTTTTTCAGTCCCCTTTCTCCCTTAAAAGTTTTCTCCTTGGGACTCCAACTTACACACGTTTTACACTGAGACTGCCCCACAGGTCACAGCTGTTTGGCTAATTTTTTAGTCCTTTCTCCCTGTTTTAGTTTGTGTAGTTCCTATGTCTTCAGACTAACAGGTCTTTCTTACGCAGTGTCTAATCTGCTCTTACTCCCATCCAGTGTATTTTCCACTTCAGATATTGAATTCATTCCTAGAAATTCCATTTGCAACTTTTTTGTACCTCCCATTTTTCTTATGTTCATTTTCCTTTACATTCTTGAATATAACAGCTGTTTTTAAGGTCCTCATCTGCTAATTCCATGACCTCTCTCATTTCTGGGTCTGTGTCTATTAATTTTTTTCTCTCCTGGTTATGGGTCATATTTTCCTGCTTCTTTGCATGCCTGGTAAATTTGGGCTGGATGCTGGACATTGTGAATTTTATATTGTCAAGTGATGAATTTTGTTATTCCTTTAGAGTGTTAGGCTCTTATCTGGCACAAAGTGAAATTATTTGTGGGTCAGTTTGATCCTTTCAAAGCTTGCTTTTGAACCCCAGCGTAGCCTTTGCTCTAGACCTACTTTAAGATGTACTATTAAGGCACGATGGCATAATCTTTCTTAGGACTCTTCCCAATGCCCAGTGTGATTTTAGGTTGTTGCACTCTAGTTCTTGGGAACATGAACTACTTCCACGCCCCTCTGTGAGTTCCAGAAATTTTTTGTCTATTGCTTTCCAGGCACAGAGTTTCACCTTTCACATATGCAGGTTACTATTGTCAGACTCCAGGAGACCCTTCTGCAGATCTCAGGTGATTGCTCTCTCTGAGCAGCTCCCTCTTCTCTCTCTTCTTCATTCTAAGTTCTAGCTTAGCTTTCCTGCACTCTGTCGCTTTAACTCAGTGAGATCACTAGACTCTAGATTCTGTCTCCCTGCCCTTTGGCCTGGAAACTGCCTCTAGGCAGTAAGCTGGGGCAATTGCAGTCCTCCTCTCACTTGTTTCCCTCCTCCCAAACACTGCCTGCTGTCATATGTCTGAAAGCAGTTATTTCAGGTATTTTCTGTGGTTTTCTAGTTGTTTATGGTGTGAGGGAAACTCTTATAGCTCTTAATTCTTCATATGTGGAAGTGGAAATCTCCCTCTTAGTCTTTTTGTACTCACTTATAAATGAAAGCCTGTGAATCTTCTGATTTTGTCAGTTGTTCTCAACATTGGCTTGCTGAGTTTTCTATTCAGATGGTTATTCTTGGGTTACCTGGCTCATAGAACCCCCGAAACTCCTCATTTTCTTCCCAATGCTGATTCCACACAGGTTGTATGGCTATGGATGGTTTGGCCCTACTCCTTCATGTTCTAGGGTTCTAGGTAGTCCTGAGTGTCGTCCAGGGGTTCCTTTTGCTATCCTAGTTGCTTTGTTTTTGTGAAAGGATTAAAAAATTTTGTGGCTGCTACTTCCATCTTGCCCTAATGAGAACTTTCTATGCCTTTTAAATTATCCTTACATTTCATTTACCTCCAGAATATTTTAACTGATCCTCGGTGGTATCAGCTACAAAGAGAGCATGTAGGCAGGATCGTACTGACCTATCACCAACCCACTGTGTGACCCGGGACTAGTCCCTCCTCATTATTCATCCGTTGACAGTAGCAGGCACCGTAAAGCAGACCAGGCCTGTCCTTGGGGAGCACAGAGTTTGTCAGGGAAGGCAGACATGTATGCAGAGCGAACCAGAATTCATTGTAGTCCGTGTCCACTGAGAAGTATATGCAGAGGTGCCTTTCTGTTCTCATCTGAGTAACGGCAGGAAGTAAGCAGCAGTTTTCATACCGTTGTCTGAGAGCTTGGATCTTGCAGAATGACTTGGGAGGCTGGGTGGGCCGGGCCCTGGTCTCTCTATCCTCACTTCAACCAAAGCACTTCTACCTTTTCCCATTTTATGTATTACGATCTAAGATTTATTTCAAAACGGGTGTTGCTGGTGAAAACCAAAGAAAGGGTGGAGAGCAGGTAGAATAGGGGCCCACACTTACCTGTGCACAGTCCTGAGGTGAGTGGCCTGACCTTTCACCTAAGTGTGTTCCTGTAAAGGTCTGGTGTGAGCACCACCCCAGATGATGCCTCCTCCCTGATGCTACCTTGCACAGTACCAACTTCTGGGTTGAGATGGATCAGGACTCAAACACTGGCTTTTACCATGTGGCAGGGGACAACCCTGGGCAGGTCTTGTATCTTCTGGGCCAGTGTCCTCCTTGGTAAATTGGGTATATAGATCTACAGACGTTTGTTGTGTTGCTTAATGTGTGACAGACCCAAGTGTAGTGTTGAATCATAGCAAGTCTTAGTAAGTGGCAGCTCTTGTGACTGCTGAGTCGGGGGCGGGGGGCCAGCGCTGCTGCTGAGAGGTGACCCTTGGTTCAGGGTCCATGAGGACCAGAACCGTGTTCCTCAGCACAGGTCCCTCCTTTCACAGACAAGGTCAATAAACAATGAATCGTGCCCACTTTCCTGGCCCGTCTCTGAGCTACTGGTCTTTGGTTAATACTACCCTGCATTTTCATGGCGTTTTGTGGGTCGCCCCCATGCATCAGCTTACCTGAGTGGGGCAGTCTTTGAGTCTCATTCTCTAGAAGAGGATGTATACTCTGAGGATAAGTAGCAGAGCCAGGGCCACAGTTCCCGTCACTAAGGGCCAAGGCTAGTGCTCCGTGTACAGTGCTCTGGATAGTGCCTTCAGGATAAACTGGATCACAGGGATGCTTACACAGTGACAGGCCGGCTTTGTGTGGGGGGTTCTGCCAGGCCACCGAGGACCTGGGTCTTGGCGAATGTTGTTCTAGTATGTTGACGAGCAAGAGTCAAAATGAGCTTTTTAGGGAGGGCTTAGGATAATGTAGGAAGAATTATAAGCAATATGAGTTTATTTAATTACTTTGGAAACGAAACCCCGCAGATAATGCCTGAACCCAAAAGGTACATAAAAATGGCCAAAAAACAATAGACTTGAAGATCATTTTAAGTTTTTTCCTCATAACATGAACGCTTTCAGCTGGACAGTAAATTACAAACCTTATCAAGTCACGTTAAGGCAGATGATTAATCTGGTCACGTTTGTAACTATTCCTGGGCAGGTCATCTTGGTGGAGTTGGGAGCTCCTCCTCCTAGCTGTTTGGTTGGTTGGCCCAGGAAGGGGCAGTCCTGCAGTCAGCAGGTGAGGTGCCAGGCCCCACCTGTCTTGTCACTGCTCATTCTGCTGGCCCTCTGTGACTGAAGTGGACACAGAACCCTGGCCCTTGTTGACATCACTGATGCATACCCACTGCCCGTCGACAGACTCTTTCCACAGGGTCACCTGCAAGCCAGCACACACACAGCCTGTTATAGGTTTGTGCCCCTTACCTCTGCGGTCCTCATCTCACTGGGTCCTCTAATGAGGGCCAAGATCCCCATCAAGAACCACGGCCCACAGGCCTTATGGATAAACAGAGCACTGACCCTGGTTTCCCCACTGAAATCCCATCAAAACGGAAGGAATAAAAACCCACACAAAGGAGAGGAAAAGTAACATCATCAAGATGGTGACACAGGTTGTCCCTGATTTCACTCCTCCTCACAAGAACGACTAACAACTCTTCCTGGACACGACACCACTGAGAGAATCCTAGGACACGGGAGTGAGGCTGAAGCACCCCCTGCGCCATAGAGACCAAGACTGACTGCCTTAGAAGGTAAGAGGAACAGCTACACACTGACCACGCTGCCCTGTCCCTAGGCTGGCCCACCCGCTGAACCTGCGGTTCCTCCAGAGGGAAGAGAGCCCAGGGGTGACATCCAGCCCCATGGCATCGTGCGTCCTCACTTCGTGGGAGCCCCCACGATGACTTCACCCCAAGGGGATCACAGGCGGATCTGCAGGGCTCAACCACTGGGAATCTGATTGTGATGGGGAGGTGGGAGGGGCTTCCAACAACCAGTGCTCGGACCTTGTCAGGTGGAGTTCTGACTGCACAGCTCAAGTGCTAGTCCCAAGCAGCAGCCCTGCTCATCTGCAGAACCAAGTATGGGGCACAGTCTGACCGGGGAACTTGGCAGGGTGCAGGTCTGCCTAGTGTGTATCCACACATGCGGAGTTCTGCTGGCTCTGGAGCCCGCTCTGTTCATGCCTAGGCAGCAGAGCTGAGTCACAGCCCCACCTGCTGCCAAGTGTGGCCCTGGCCGCCTCTGACAAGAAGGGCCAGCAAGAACCCCTGCAAGCTGCATGACTCAGCAACTCTTGAGCTCAGAGGCAGGAAGGTGGGCAGAGCTGATGGCCTCCAGAGCAAAGCCAGTGGCCCTGATCAGCCAGGGAACGTGGGGCATGAGTTGGCTTGAGTCAAGAGCTCAAACAAAAAGCATTAGCCGCCTTAGAGCTGCTTCTCCCATGGTGCCTGGGAAGGGAAACTAATTCATAGCCCCACTTACTGCTGAACACTGCCTTCAGCCTGCCTGACCTGGGAACCTTACCAGAGCACATGGGAAGCTGCAGAGCCCCTCTGACAGCCCTGGTGCCAGTAGCACTGGAACAGAAAGCACAAACCTGTGGCTTCCCCTGCCTGCAGAGCAAAGCCAGTGGTGTCACCTGACCAGGATATTCAGTGTACACTCTTGCCTGATATGGGTCCCCAAATGAGCCGTGCAGGCTCTGGGTCCCTTCCCTGCCAGGGCAGGGAAAATAACTCATAGCCCCGCCTACTGCTGAGTAGAGTACTCAGTCCTGACCATCTAGTAAGCCTCACCAGAGAATCCGGGCAACCACAAGGCCCATCCTACAGCCACACTTGGGCAGGGAATCAAGCCAGCAGCCTTATCCAGCTGTTCTCAGCCAGTGGCACATCCCCCCACTCCTGACTTCAGAGCCCATCAGTTGCCTTGCCCCAAAACAGACCCTAACAGCAGGCCCACCTGCCGAAGGACATTATCAGCAGACATGTTCAGAAACCACACTGAGCTGACTGGTGAAGATCTGTCTCTGCCAAAGTGAGCCTGTGAAGTTGGGGAGAGGAGCCCACTGACTCCAGTGTGCAGACACCAGCACGAGGAGACAAGGGCCACAAAGAACCAGGTAAATGTGACACCACTAAAGACACTGACAAAGCTCTAATACCCGATCCCAAAGAAACAGAGATCTACAACTATCAGACAAAGAATTCATGATAATCTTCTTAAAGAAGTCTAGTGAACTACAAGGACACACAGATAGCTAAATGAAATTAGGAGAACAATGCATGAACGAAAAGTTTGACAAAGCAATACACCATAAGAAAAAATAAACAAATCTGAGAGCTGAAAAATACAAAAACTGAACTGAAGAATTCAACAGAGAGCTTCAAAAGCAGACTCGACCATGTAGAAAAAAGAATCAGCAACCTGAAAGATAGGACATTTGAAATTATCCAGTCAGAGGAACAAAAAGAAAAAAAGACTGAAAAAGGATGAAGAAAGCACACAGGGCTTATGGGACACAATGAAAAGAGACAATATTTGCATTATGGGAATTCCAGAAGGAGAAGAAAGGGCCAGAAAGTATATTTAAAGCAATAAAGGCTGAAAACTTCCCAAACCTGGGGAGAAAAATAGATATCCAGATCCAAGAGGCCAAAGGACCCCAAATAGGTTCAGTCCGAATAGGGCTACACCGAGACACATTATACAGGCAAACCTCAGAGATATTGCCAGCTTAGTTCCAGACCCGCTGCAATAAAGCAAATATCACAATAGAGCAAGTCATGTGAATTTTCTGGTTTCCTGGTGCACATAAAAGTTGTCTACACTATACTGCAATCTAAGTATGCAACAGCATCATGTCTAAAACACAATGTACATACATTAATTAAAAAATACTTTATTGCTAAAAAAATGCTAATCATCATCTGAGCCTTCAGTGAATGATAATCATTTTGCTGGTGGAGGGTCTTATAAAAAATGCAACATCTGGGGCCAGCCCAGTGGCACAGCAGTTGAGTTTGCATGTTTTGCTTCGGTGGCCCGGGGTTCACCAGTTTGGATCCCAGATGCAGACCTATGCACCACTTATCAAGCCATGCTGTGGCAGGCATCCCAAATATAAAATAGATGAAAATGGGCAGGGATTTTAGCTCAGGGCCAGTGTTCCTCAGCAAAAAGAGGAGGATTTCCTCAAGAAAAGGAGGGGGATTGGCAGCAGATGTTACCTCAGGGCTAATCTTCCTCAAAAAAAAAAAAAAAAAGCAGTATCTGTGATGCAAAATAAAGCAAAGAGCAATAAAATGAGGTCTACTTGTAATTAAACTGTCAAAAGTCACGGAAAGAATTTTAAAAGAAGCAAGTGAAAAGACTGAAGGGACATACATGAACCCCCCATGTATGTATATTTGAAATACTGAAAGAAAAGAACTGTCAACCAAAAATACTATACCTGGCAAAGCTGTCCTTCAGAAATGAAGGAGGGATAAAGCCTTTCCAAACACACAAAAGCTGAGGGAGTTCATTACCAACCAACCTACCTCACAAGAGATGCTAAAGGGAGTGCTTTGAGTGGAAGTAAAAGGACGCTAATTAACATCATAAAACATAAGAAGGCAGTGTAAAACTCACTGGTAATGACAAAAATATAGTCAAAATTGGATTCTGGAAAATGGTAATGTGGTGCATATAATTCACTTACATCTCTAGTTTAAAAATTAAAAAACAAATGTAAAAAACAACCATAACTACAATAATCTATTAGTTACACAATATAAAAAATATGTAAATTGTAATATCAATGACCTAAAAAAGTGAGGGGGAGGAGAAATAGAAGTGTAAAGCTTAGGAATTGTATTGACGTTAAGTTGTTATTAGTTTAAGATAGAATTATAATTTTAAGATGTTTTATGTAAGCCTCATGATAACCACAAGGGAAAAACTGTAATAATTACACAAAAGAACATGATAAAGAAGTCAAAGCAGGGGCTGTCCTGGTGGCACAGCAGTTAAGTTTGCATGTTCTGCTTCAGCAGCCAGGAGTTCACCGGTTCAGATCCTGGGCACGGACCTACACACTGCTTATCAAGCCATGCTGTGGTATGCATCCCACATATAAAATAGAGGAAGATGGGCACAGATGTTAAGATGGCCAATCTTCCTTAGCAAAAAGAAGAGGATTGGCGGTGGATGTTAGCTCAGGGCTAATCTTCCTCAAAAAAAAGGAAAAAAAAGAGACAACAGGGCAAAAATGGAGTCACTTGTGCTAAGCCCCACATCAGCCAATCAAGACTTAATACTTAACTGCAGCTTCAGTCTCCCCCAGGAATGAAATCTTAACCAGTCAGTCTAGAATTTCCTGGTCAGCACCAGTGAAGTCATCTGCCTGACAGACCCTTTTTGTCCCCTAAAGGAAGGTGACCTTGCCTGAAACAACGCACTCTTTCCCCCTCCTGCCTATGAAAGCCTTCCATTTTGTAGGCTCCTTGGAGCTCCTTTCTATTTGCTAGATGGGATACTGCCTGATTCATGGATCACTGAATAAAAATTAAATCTTCAAATTTACACAGTTGAATTTTGTTTTTTTTAACATATCACATTAATAGAATAAAAAAATCATATGATCATCTCAATAGATGCAGAAAAAGCATTGACAAAATTCAACATCTGTTCATGATAAAAACTCAACAAATGAGGTACAGAAGAAACATATCTCAACATAATAAAGGCCATGTATGACAAGTCTACAGCCAACATCACACTTAATGGTGAAAGGCTGAAAGCTTTTCCTCTAAGATCGGGAACAAGACAAGGGTACCCACTCCTGTTCAACGCAGCACAGGCAGTCCTAGCCGAAGCAATCAGACAAGAAAAATAAAAGACATCAGAATTGGAAAGGAAGAAGTAAAACTGTCTCTATTTGCTCATGACATGGTTTTATATACAGAAAATCCTAAAGACTCCTCCAAAAAAACTGTTAAATCTAATCAATGAATCCAGCAAAGTTGCAGGATACAAAATTAACATACAAAAATCAGTAGCATTTCTATACGCTAACAACAAATCATCTGAAAAGGAAATAAAGAAAATGATCCCATTTACAATAGCATCAAAAACAACAAAATACTTGGGAATAAACTTAACCAAGGAGGTGAACGATCTCTACTCTGAAAACTACAAGACATTGATGAAAGAAATCAAAGAAGGCACAAATAAATGGAAAGGGGTCCCATGTTCATGAACTGGGAGAATATTGTTAAAATGTCCACACTACCCAAAGCCATCTATAGATTCAAGGCAATCACGATCAAGATTCCAATGGCATTTTTTACGGAAGTAGGAAAAACAATCCTAAAATTTATATGAAACCAAAAAAGACTGTGAATAGCCTAAGCAATCCTGATAAAGAAGAACAAAATGGGAGGTATCACACTTCCCAATTTCAGGCTATACTATAAAGGTATAGTAACCAAAACAATATGGTACTGGCATGAAAACAGACAAATGGATCAATGGAACAGAACTGAAAGCCTAGAAATAAACTCAAGCATATATGGCCAACTGACATTTGTCAAGGAAGCCAAGAATACTCAATGGACAAAAGACAGTCTCTTCAATAAATGGTGCTGGGAAAACTGGATATTCACATGTAAAAGAATGGGACTAGACCTCTATCTTACACCATTCACAAAAATTAATTTGAAATACACTAAAGTCTTAAATGTTAAGACCTGAAACCATGAAACTCCTAAAAGAAAACAGGAAAAGGCTCTTTGATATGGGTCTTGGCAATGATTTTTTGGATATGACACCTAAAGCGCATACATCAAACTAAAAAATGAACAAGTGGGACCACGTCAAACTAAAAAACTTCTGCACAGCAAAAAAAAAAAGAAGAAACAAAACAAAACACCTACAGAATGGAAAAATATTTGCAAACGATGTATCTCATAAGTGGCTAATATCAAAATATATAAAAAAACTCATACAACTCAACAGCAAAAAAATAAGCAATCCAATTAAAAAATATGCAAAAGACCTGAAGAGACAATTTTCCAAAGAAGATACATGAAAGGTCAATAGGTCCATGAAAATATGCTCAACATCACTAGTCATCAGTGAAATGCAAATCAAACCCACAATGAGGTATCACCTCACAGCTGCTAGAATGGCCATCATCAAAAAGATAAGAGAGAACAAATGCTGATGAGGATGTGGAGAAAAGGGAACCCCTGTGCACTGTTGGTGGCATTGTAAACTGGTACAGCTGCTATGGAAAACGGTATGGAGGATGTCAAAAAATTAAAAATAGAACTTCCATATGGTCCAGCAACTCCACTTCTGGTAATATAGTCAAAGAAAATGAAAACACTAACTTGAAAAGATATCTGTACCCCCACGTTCACAACAGCATTACAATAGCCAAGACATGGCAACAACCTAAGTGTCCATCAATGGATGAATGGATAAAGAAGTTGTGGGGTGTGTGTAATGGAATACTATTTAGCCATAAAAAATGAGGAAATCCTGGGGCTGGCCCCGTGGCCGAGTGGTTAAGTTCGCGCACTCCGCAGCAGGCGGCCCAGTGTTTCGTTGGTTCGAATCCTGGGCGCGGACATGGCACTGCTCATCAGACCACGCTGAGGCAGCGTCCCACATGCCACAACTAGAAGAACCCACAACGAAGAATACACAACTATGTACCGGGGGGCTTTGGGGAGAAAAAGGAAAAAATAAAATCTTTAAAAAAAAAAAAAAATGAGGAAATCCTGACATTTGTGACATGAATGGACCTCAAGGGTATTATGCTAAGTGAAATGAGTCTGACAGAGAAAGACAAATACTGTATGATCTCACTTATATGTGGAATCTAAAGAAAAACAAAAAACAAAACACCCAAAAAACCAAACTCATAAAAAAAGGGATCAGACTTATGGTTACCAGACGTGAGGAGTCTGGGGAGGGAGAACAGGAAAAAGGTGCAAACTTCCAGTTACAAGAGAAATAAACATTAGGGATGTAATGTGCAGCATGTGACTATAGCTAGCACTGCTGTACAATATATGAAACTCACTCAGTAAATCCTGAGAGTTCTCATCACAAGGAAAAAAAGTTTTTTTCTTTTTTTGCTTTCTCTTTATTTTATCTATATGAGATGATGGATCATTTCACAATTTATGTAAGTCAAAGCACTATGTTTGTACACTTTAAACTATACAGTGATGTATGTCAACTATATCCCAACAAAACTGGGAAAAAAACACAAAAAAGGAATATGAGTAAGAGCAGCTGAGAGATGGCAAGGCTGTGACTAATAGTGACGTAACACAATAATAATGACGTAAACACGGATGCTGTTTTAACCAAGCTGACACAGCTTCAGTGAGAGGACATGGGGTGGCACAGAGCAGTGGTTCTCCAAGTGTGCTCCCTACACCGGCACATCCACATCCCCTGTGAGCTTATCAAAACTGCACATTTCGGGTCCCAGCCCAGACCCACTGATTCACAAGCTCTGCGGGCAGAGTTGGCAATCTGTATTTTAACAAGTTTAACAATGCTAAAGTTGAGAATTGTGGTGGAGGTGGGCAAGAGATCAATAAGTATGCTGTTTCTCCAGTGAAGTTAACAGTGAAAGAAACAGCTAAGAGTTGAAAAGGTCTGCCCCTGGAGAGTGAAAATTAGGAGACTGCATTAAAAAAAATTATAATAAAAACTACCTAAAGCTATGTACATATATTAATTTGACAAAAAACCACAAATATGGATTTTAAGAACTCCTGCTTCAGGGACAGATTTTTTCACTAAACATGCACTGTGCAGAATGCTCTGGACTGAAAACATACTAAGTCCGTTAGCAAAGAAATGCTATGGAGAAAGCACAAGTTCCTTTGTAGGAAACAGGCTTGTAAAGAAGAATAAGAAACATAAAGGCATAGTGACAGCAGAGCCCGAACGTGGCATGTACAACCTGGCACTTGCTCACAAGTTAGTAAACATTACTGCAGGGCAACCTCAGGCAAGTCAGGTCCCTTGGCCTGTCCTGGGTGCCACCAAACCTGAGTTCTAGTCCTCACCCTGGCACTCACTAGAAATAAAGAAGGCTGGATTAGCTGTCCTCTGAAGGTCATTCCAGCTCCAAAATTCTATGGTTTTGAGATGGGGTCTGCTGGATCTTTCTAGGACCACTGTACATGAAAGGGCCCCTAGGCTGGATAAAAGTGGCCTGCGGAGGGTCTCAAAGAGATTATTACTTGTACACCCATGTGCATAGAAGCATTTTTCACAACAGCCAAAAGGTGGAAGCACCCCAGTATCCATCAATGGAGGAATGGATAAGCAGAATGTAGTATAATGGAGTATCATTCAGCCTTAAAAAGGAAGGAAACTATGACACATGTTACAACATAAATGACCTACAACACAGATGAGGACACTATGCTGAGTGAAATAAGCCAGTCACAAAAAGACGAATACTGTATGAATACATGAGCTCCCTAGAGTAGTCAGATTCCTAGAGACAGAAATTGGCATGGTGGCTGCCAGGGGGGAGGGGAGGGGGCACGAGCAGTTGTTGTTTAAGGGGTAGAGAGTTTCAGTTGGGGCAGATGAAAAAGTTCTGGAGATGGATGGTGGGATGGCTGCACAACAGTGTGAACGTGCTTAATGCCACTGAACTGTGCACTTAAAAACGGCGATGAGGGTACATTTTATGTCAGGTGTATTTACCACAGTTAAAAACCCCACAAAGCTGCCTACAGAAAGGAAGAAGTAACAAGCCACCACCATCTGCCCTGCTGACTCCACTAAGGCAGAGGGCCCCTAACTTTCAAAGGCAGTGGTCACGATGAGTTTTCAAGTACATCTGGCTCTGTTGCTATCGCCCTGTGCTGGTCTTTGTTTTACTAAGTTTTCCAGCAGCCACTTGGGCTCCATGTTCCTTCCTTTGTATCGTTCATAGCATAACAGGAAGAGGTACACAGTTGGTGTATAATAAGTACTCACGAATTGTACTGAGTTTTAAAAATATGCTGCTTAGGTGTTTTGGACCCCCCCGTCCCCCCTCTTTTTGCTTTTGTTTGAGTTTTCCTGTTGACTTACTTTTTGGGCAGAGCTAATTGATGTCATCAAGATGAGGTCGTCAAATGGCTAGTGGGATGGGCTAAGCGGCTTTGGATTTAACTTGGGCCTGATTATTGGCTCTGCCACCTAACAGCTTTGTGACCCCTATGCAAGTCTCATCGCCTCTGTGTGCTTCTTTCCTATCTGTAAAAGGGGGACATGCATCTCTCAGGGAACTGTAAGATTTAATGATGTAACTGAGACATGCTCTAAACGCAGTCCTCGTTAGGGTTCCTTCCAAGCCCCCCATTAGATGGGAAATTCAACTGAACTCGCTACTTGGCAAGGTAAAGACAAACAGGGCCCTGTCCACCAGGTCATGGAAATGGGGTGTACCTTATTGTCTCCGCCCGAGACGGCCAGGATGTTGGCTGTGATGGACCAGCTCACGTGCCACACAACATCGTTGAACTTGTGTAGCAGTTTGGGGGACCACGTATTGCCCGAGGCATCGTCACAGGTCCAAATGAACACACGACCATCCTGGGAAAAGACAGACTCGAGTCAGGAGACGGGGGCAGGGATCCTGCACTGGTGATAGCCTCTCAATCCGGAGCCGTACTGGACCTCTGCAGGAACAGGGTGGGGCTTCAGTGCAAAGCACAGCCTGTGTGTCCACAGCACTGACGACCAATTTCCAGCCCAGAACCCTTGCTTTTATCCCTTTACCCTGGGAACACACTCCTTGGTTCCTTTCCTCAAATTGGTTTCAGGCATGGACTTTGTCTGCATTGCTACCTCTCAAATTTTCTCTGGCGCTTCCCTCATGTCTGCTAAGTCACTTCCTTGTTTTGGCTCCCTGTGGCTGTGTCTATACTTTCTCAGCTGAATGGGTACAGCTGTCTAAAAACGAAGCTTGGAGAATGAGAAGGGACAAGTTAAAAAAAAAAAAAAACCCTCTCAAATTTAGGACCAAACAAAACAGGCTCAAATGATGTAAAAGGCCTGGCTTCCCCTTGTCTAGGGTGGTGATAGCATATAACTGAAGGCTTGTCCTTGGTCTTACTTCTGTGATCTGTCTGGGAAGAGCAGATAGTAGATGAGTGCAAGGTCTTAGAGCGTCCCATTGCCCTGGTCCTTGCTTGTGAATACTCTCAGAATTGCACCTGGGCACCTCCATTCTCTACCCAAACAAGGGTCAGGAGGGGAAATCGGTCCTGACCGTGGCCCTGGTCTTGGCCTAGTGGAGGCAAGCCACTTGTGGTTTCTGACGGAGACTTCACTGTGTGATGACCCAGCCCCACACGCCCCCCATTCTGCACTGGTCTAAAAGCACCTGTTCCCTGCCCTTACCTTTCAAGGACTTTTCCCCAGGGGGACTGGCAGGGCTGATGGGACTCACTCAGAGATTAAATAACACGGGATGCTGTCATGGGTCTGAGCTGACCTGGGAGCAGCTGGCGATGGTGCTGGTGGGCAGGCCAATGGAGGGGGCCCAGGCCACGTCTCGAACCCAGTCACTGTGTGCTTCCAGCTTCTGCTCCTCCTTCCACTGGCCATCCTCCTCCTCCCTAACAGAGGAGATCAAAGAGAGAATCCAGCAGGTAGTAGCCAGGTGCCTTTCCCATACCTCCACTCCTCCCCCACCCTCTAGGCTCCACAGGGGCCAAGAAGCTACTCCATCTTTCTGATTTCATTCACTGAGCCTGTAGAATTTTATTCAGTTCACCAGCTCCAATCCTCCAAGGGGCCAGCCCTGTGGTGAGTGGTTAAGTTCATGTGCACTGCTTTGGTGGCCCAGGGTTTCCCTGGTTCAGATCCTGGGTGTGGACCTAGCACTGCTCATCAAGCCATGCTGAGGCAGCATCCCAAATAACAGAGCCAGAAGGACCTACAACCAGAATATACAACTACATGCTGGGGGGCTTTGGGGAGGAGAAGAAAAAGAGGACTGGCAACAGATGTTAGCTCAGGTGCCAATCTTTAAAAAAAAAAAAAGAAAGAAAGAAAGAAAGAAATCCTCCAGGAAATACTTGGTTCCTCCACAGCCAACAAGTCGGCTTCAGCAGTTGGGAATCAGGTGAAGAGTAAAAGTGCTTGAGCAAAGGGCAAGTTCACTTTTAAAGGATGTCCTCTGAGAGACTGAAAACAGTATTCCACGGAAAGAAAGGTGATCCTGTTTCTCGAGAGCTGGGCTGAGTCATGGCAGGTGGAGGAGAAGGTTAAGAAGCGTCCCCTTGAACCCCACTTACTTCCACAGCTTGACGAGGTTGTCACAGCCGCCCGACGCAAACTTCTTGATGTAGTTGGGCTTCTGCCCCGATGGCTGGTCTATGAGGCTTCCAGGCACAACAGCAGGGGCCCAGCTGACGGCATTGCAGCCAATCTGCAGGGAGGGGAACTTGTGGTGACTCGGCCCTGTGCCCTGCAACAGAGCGCTGCTTCTGCAGACCCAAGGCTGCTGCTCATTCTCCCTCAGTTCTCAGGACTGGATTATGTAGGACAGCTGTTCTGATGAACTAAGGATTAGCCACGCGTAATTCTCCTTCAAGGATTCCTAATGGCGCATGTGTTCTTCAGCAATAAGCATTTAAAGTAGGAATTAGGGACTCTCAGGAATTTAAGCAACAGAACATTTTCCAAACATTCAAACATATGAAGGGAGGGCACAGATTCAGAAAACCACACAAAGTAAATATATAGCTTAATGAATTACTCTTGTAACCACCACCAGATCAAGGAATAAAACTGCCATTTACCCAAGAAGCCCTGTCGTATGTCCTATCCGAATCACCGCCCCCCTTTTCCCCTGTAACCATTATCCTGACATTTCTCTTTTGTCAGCCAAATGTGCATCCCTAGACACTATAGTTTAGTCTTGCCAATTAAACATTTTTGATTTTCTTACATTTCCTAATTTATAGATTCCTCCTCTGATCCTGTTTTTCCTTACAATGTTTCTGTTGAAGAAAATTGACCTGTAGTCTCTCAGGCTGACTTTTGCTCTTGCATACTCAGTTCAACACATTCTGAATTTCTGAAAATTGTCAGCTGGATCCAAGACTGGTTCAGACCCAGGTTTGGTCCCTTTGCCAAGACCACAGGTGGTCGTATATTCTTTCATCAGGAGGCACATGGTGTCAGATTGCCTAGCTTTATATTATTTGCACCTGTCAATAATTTAGGCTCCTCTTAATTCACTAGGCCTAAGTTACAAAATGGTGACACTGTAATTCTGTTCATTTCTTTGTCATTTATTACATGGAATACTGTAGACAGGCGCAACTCCTCTCATTAATATTTTGTTCCCCAGGGGTACAGATCAGATAGGAAAGGCAGGATAAAGGCATGATTATGAACTGGTTCCACGTCACTTCCCAAAGGTCAGTGACTCTTTCTCTTTAGTATCATTATGAACTCGTGGATTTAAGCATATTTAATGGGTTTCAGTTCATTGCAATTATTCCCATTTTTGGCACTCAAACTGCCCATCTGTGGCAGTGTGAGCTTGTTCAAGTTGGCCCCTTTGACATAACTCTAGCGTGTCAAAGTACGTCTTTATTTCCTTTCTATCTGGGGTGACAGTGTTCCAGGCTCATCTTATACCCTTCCTGCCTCCGACCTGGGATCAGCCGTTTCCTCGAGAGCTCTGGTTTCTTTTAGTGAAACTGTATTTCAAGACTATCGTCTACTGCTAGGGATGCTCACTGCCACGGCACTATTTATTTTCTTTCATTTCACAACAGTGTCAGAATAGTAATATTGCCAATACGACTACTAAAAACATTTAAGAAAGTGTTTGCAATGCTCTCCCATTCTCTCCCAGTTTTGTTTTTTTTGGGGGAGGGGAGTGGTTTGTATGAATGGTGCCAATATTAAAAAATCTGGGGGCTGGCCCCGTGGCCGAGTGGTTAAGTTCTCGCGCTCCGCTGCAGGCGGCCCAGTGTTTTGTCAGTTCGAATCCTGGGCGCGGACATGGCACTGCTCATCAGACCACGCTGAGGCAGCGTCCCACATGCCACAACTAGAGGAACCCACAACGAAGAATACACAACTATGTACCGGGGGGCTTTGGGGAGAAAAAGGAAAAAATAAAATCTTTAAAAAAAAAAAAAAAAAATCTGGCTCTCCGGCTGCTTGTGCCCCACACTGTTTTCACAGCTGTGCTCTATCTACCTTAGCAGAGCACACGCCGCTACTTCCTAGAGGCTGCCTTTTAACCCTCGTTTCATCCTAGTTCTCTACAATTAACTGTATATTTATATGGATGTCTTTCTAGTTATTTTGTTGTTTGAAGCTTATACTTTAATAGATACCTCAGAAAGGGCTCATGGAAACAACAGGCCTTGACTTCTTGCATACTGATAATAGTTTGTGTCCTTTATATTCCAAAATCAAATTTTAAAAACAGCTTTGAGGTATAATTGAGATTAACTACACATAAAGTCTACAATTTGAGGAACTTTGACATAGGTATACCCTGTAAAACCATCACTACAATCCAGATAACAAACATATCTCAAAGTGCTGAAGGAAAAACTTCCAACTAAGACCACTCTACGTGGCAAAGCTGTCATTGAGAATTGAAGGAGAGAGTGAGTTTTCCAGACAGTGAGCTGGAAGGAGCTGAAGGAGCTCATCACCACTCAACTGGCCTACAAGAATTGTTAAAGGGACTTCGTTAAGCTAACAAGAAGAGTTATGAAAGTATAAACGTCACTGGTAAATGTAAATATATAGTAAAAGTAGAGGATTAATCACTTATAAAGCTAGTATGAAGGTTAAAAGACAAAAGTAGTAAAAATAGCTGTAACTACAATAATTAAAGGATACACAAGAAAGAGATGTACAATGTGACATCAAAAACATAAAACATGGGTAGGGAGAAAGTAAAAATACAGAGCTTTAGAATGTGTCCAAACTTAAGTTGTTATCAACTTAAAATAGACTTATGAATATAGGTGGTTATAGGTGAGCCTCATAACCACAAAGCAAAAACCTATAGTAGATACACAAAAGATAAAGAGAAAGGAATCTAGCACACCACTAACGAAGGTCATCAAACCACAAAGGAAGAGAGCAAGAGCAGAAGGAACAGAGAAGAACTACAAAACAGTCAGAAAACAATTAAACAAAATGGCAATACAACATACCAAAATTTATGGGATGCTGCAAAAGGAGTTCTAAGGGGAAGTTTATAGTGATAAATGCTGACTTTAAAAACAAGAAAAATCTCAAACAACCTAACTTTAGAGCTCAAACTAGAAAAAGAACAGCAAATGGAGCCCAACGTTAGTAGAAGGAAGGATATAACAAAGATCAGAGCAGAAATAAATGAAATAGAGACTAAAAAGACGACAGAAAAGATCAAGGAAACTAAGAGCTGGTTCCTTAAAAGGATAAACAAATTGACAAATTTTTAGCTAGACTCACTAAGAAAAAAAGGGATGGCATTTTTCACAGAAATAGAACAAACCATCCTAAAATTTGTATGGAACCATAAAAGACCCCAAATAGCCAAATCAATCTTGAGGAAGAACAAAAAAGCTGGAGGCATCACGCTCCCTGATTTTAAACTACATCACAAAGCTCTGGTGATCAAAATAGTATGGTATTGGCATACAAACAAACAACTACATCAGTGGAACAGAATAGAGAGCCCAGAAATAAACACATGCATATATGGTCAATTAATTTATGATGAAGGAGCCAAGAATATACAATGGGGAAATGACAGTCTCTTCAATAAATGGTGTTGGGGAAACTGGACAGCCACGTGCAAAAGAATGAAACTGGACCACTATCTTACACCACACACAAAAATTAACTCAAAGTGGATTAAAGACTTGACTGTTAAGACCTGAAACCATAAAACTCCTAGAAGAAAGCACAGGCAGTAAGTGCCTTGACATCAGTCTTGGCGATAATTTTCTGGATTTGACTCCAAAAGCGAAGGGAACAAAATAAAAAATAAACAAGTGGGACTACATCCAACTAAAAAGCTTCTGCACAGCAAAGAAAATCATCAACAAAAGGGAAAGGCAACCTACTAAATGGGAGAAAATATTTGCAAATCATATATCTATAAGGCGTTAATATCTAAAATATAAAAGAACTCATATAACTCAATAGCAAAAGAAACCAAACAATCCAATTAGAAAATGCAGAGGATCTGAATATCCATTTCTCCAAAGAAGACACACAGACGGTCAACAGGCACATGAAAATATGCTCATCACCACTAATCATCAGGGAAATGCCAATCAAAATCACAATATCACCTCATGCTCGTTAGAATAACTATCAAAAGACGAGAGATAACAAACACTGGTGAGGATGTGGAGAAAAGGGAGCCCTGGTGCACTGTTGGTGGGCATGTAAATCGGTGCAGCCACTATGAACAACAGTATGGAGGTTCCTCAAAAAATTAAAAACAGAACTACCATATGATCCAGTAATTTCATTTCTGGGTATTTATCTGAGGAAAATGAAAACACTAATTCGAAAATATACATATACCCCATGTTCACTGCAGATTTATTTACAAAAGCCAAGATATGGAAACAATTTAAGTGTCCATTGATTGAGGAATGGCTAAAGATGTGGTATATATATATATATATATATATATATATATATATATCTACGATGGAATATGATTCAGCCATAAAGAATAAAATCTTGCCATTTGTGACAATGTGGATGGAACTTGAGGGCATTATGCTAAATGAAGTAAGTCAGTCAGAAAGATAAATACCGTATGAGCTCAATTCTGTGGAATCTAAAAAAAAGAAAGAACAAGCCTCCCTCACCAAAGGCATAGATACAAAGAACAGATTGGTGGTTGCCAGAGGCAGGAGGAGGGAGATGGCAAAATGTGTGAAGGGGGTCAAAAGGTACCTACTTCCAGCTATAAAACAGATTAGTCATGTGGATGTAATATACAGCATGGTGACTATAGTTAATACTGTATTGCACATTTGAGAGTTGCTAAGAGAGTAGATCCTAAAAGTCCCCATCACAAGAAAAAAAATTTTTTTTGGTAACTATGTATGGTGACAGACGTTAACTAGACTTATCGTGGTGATCACTTTGCAATGTATACAAATACTGAATCATTATGTGGAACACCTGAGACTTATATAATGTTGCATGCCAATTATACCTCCATTAAAAAAATAAAAGAGGTGGGGCCGGCCCTGTGGCCGAGTGATTAAGTTCGCGCACTCTGCTTCGGTGGCCCAGGGTTTCGCCGGTTCGGATCCTGGGCGCAGATACGGCACCGCTAGTCAGGCCACGCTGAGGTGGCGTCCCACATAGCACAATCAGAAGGACCCACAACTAAAATATACAACTATATACTGGGGTGATTTGGGGAGAAAAAGCAGAAAAAAAAAAGAGAAGATTGACAACAGTTGTTAGCTCAGGTGCCAATCTTAAAAAAAAAATAAATAAAAGAGGTAATAAAAACATAGTGTTTTATTGGGAAAAAAAAGGATAATGACTACATCCATCATTCCCCAGTTTTCTCAGGTCCCTTTGTAATCCATCTCCCCACATCTCCACCCCCCTTAGCAACCACTGATCTGTTACTGTAGATTAGTTTGCTTTTTCTGGAATTTTAGATCAATGGAATCATAGTATGTATTTTTTTGTCTGATTTTTTTCACCCAGCATAATTATTTTAAAGTTCTTCATCTTGTGTGTGTATCAGTAGTTGTTCCTTTTTATTGCTAAGTAGCATTTCTATTGTGTGGATATACCACCATTTGTCGATCCATTCACCTGCTGATGCACATGTGGATTAGTTCCAGTTTTGGGCTATTAGGGCTGCTATGAACTTCTGAGTATGAGACTTTGTGTGAACTTGAAAGTCAGCGTTGCTGGCTATAAATCCTTGGCTCACACGTTCTACCCTTGAGTTTTGTAAATGGGTTCTTTTTTCTTATGCGTGAATCATTGCTGTTGAAAAGTCTGATGATAATCTATTTTCCTTATTAGTCACATGGCTTTTTCCTAGATGCGTAAAGGATTTTTTTCTTTTTCTTTAAAAGCCAGTAATCCTACTAGAATTATGTCCTTTTGCTGGTGAATTCTGGGTTGATATCCTTAAATGTAGGGTATGCTCTTTCAATATGTAGTTTTAAATCTTTTTTAAAAAATTTTAAGATAGTTTTCTTGAATTAGTTTTTAGTATTTGTTCTTTCTTCTTCTTCAGGGATTCCTATTATTCATACATTTGATCTTTGCCTGTCTCTACTTTCTCTCTCTTTTTTTTTTTTTCGAGGAAGATTGGCCCTGAGCTAACATCTGTGCCCACCTTCCTCTATTTTATATGTGGGACGCCTGCCACAGCATGGCCTGATAAGCAGTGCTAGGTCTGTGCCTGGAATCGGAACTGGCGCACCCTGGGCCACTGAAGTGGAGTGCGCAAACTTAACTGCTGCACCACTGAGCCAGCCCCTCTCTCTTCATTTTTTTGATTTAAAAAATTTTCTGCTTTTCACACTCTGTTTCTCTTAAGGCATTATCTGTTGTGTTTATTTGCTCTTGTGTTCCTTCTAATTCAGACTTTATTTCTGAGAAAAAATTTATTTCTAATGCTTCCCTGAGTGCTGTCACCTCACTTCTGAGTTTGTTAATTTTGATTTATGCTGTTTTTTGTTGTCTCACATCATTTAAAAGTGCCTCTGAGCTTGATTTGAAAGAGTGGGTGACAGTTGTTCTGTTTCGTGGGCATGTCTTTCTTTCATTGCTTATAGGGATGTTATTCTGCAGATCTTTTTCTTTCTTACAAGGAAGACTTTGTATGTGGCTTCACTCAAACACTTTTCTGTTATTTTTATGTAAGATTAGTTTTTCTGATAAAGTGAGGCTCAGGAAAGCCGTTCTAAGTTCAGAAGTCTCTGTTTTGTGTAAACAAACGTGCCGGCTTGCTCTGGGGCTTTCCAGGCTCTGTTCCCCTCCCTGACTGTGGTCTCCATCCTCTCTGTGTCCCTGTGTGGCTCCGTTTTGATCTCACTCCCAGCAGTTCCTCCCCCGCGAGGCCCTGTTGTGGACGCAAGTCCTGGTGGGTCCTAAAGGTCAGGTTTCCCCAAGCCTCTTCAGTCTCCCTTACAGTGGGCTCCTTGATGCAGTACAAAACCCCTCCCAGCCAGTTCTCCACAGAAGACACACAAATGGCCAATAAGCACGTGAAAAGATGCTCAACCTCATGACTCATTAGAGAAATGCAAATCAAAACCACAATGAAATACTACTCCACACCCACTTGGATGGCTATAATGAGAAAGACGGATGACAACATGTGTTGGCAAGGATGTGGACAAACTGAAACCCTCATACATTCCTGGTAAGATTGTAACATGGTGCAGTTAATTTGGAAAACAGTTTGGGGCCAGCCCTGTGGCTCAGTGGTTAAGTTCATGCACTCCGCTTCAGTGGCCTGGGGTTTCACCAGTTCGGATCCTGTGCGCGGACATGGCACTGCTCATCAGGCCATGCTGAGGCGGCGCCCCACATGCCATAACTAGAAGGACCCACGACTAAAATATACAACTATGTACTGGGGGGATTTAGGGAGAAAAAGCAAAAAAAAAAGAAAAAAGAAACTAATGAATGGAAAAAAAAAAAAGAAAACAGTTTAGCAGCATCTTGAAAAGTTAAACATGAAGTTTCCATGACTCAGCAATTGTACTCCCAGGTATATACCCAAGAAAACTGAAAACATATGTTCACACAAAACTTAGACTTGAATGTGTAAACAGCATTATTTATAATAGCTGAAAATGTCCATCAACTGAAGGATGGCTAAACAAAATGTGTATATTCACACAATGGAATACTATTCAGCCATTAAAAGGAATGAAACACTGATATATGCTATGATATCGATGCATCTTGAAAACATGCTAACGGAAAGAAGCCAGTCACAAAAGACCACATATTGTATGATTCCATTTACAGGAAATGTCCCACATAGGAAAACCCATAGACACAGAAGGCAGATTAGCAGTTGCCTAGGGCTGGGGGTAGGGTAGGGTGAAGAGTGACTGCTAATTGGGTTTCTTTTTGGGGTGATGAAAAAGTTCTGGAAATTAGATAGTGGTGATAGTTGCAGAACTTTGTGAATATACTAAAAATTATGGAACTATGTACTTTAAAAAAGAATGAATTTTATGATATGCGAATTGTATCTTAATTTATAAAAAGTTAAAAACAAAAACACAAAACTTCTCCCAGTTTCAGCTATTCTCAAACTGGCCAGCTATGCTTTCCAGTGAGTATTTGCCAGCCATTTTGGGGGCACTCCTCTTCTCAGGCTGAGAAGGAACCCACTGCTTCCTTCTTCCTCTGCTTGGACACCAATGCCATGCAGTCCTGTGGCTGTTGCTGGTTCATTCCTTTCTGCTTGTATTTTGGAGTTTGTGGAAATACCCTGTTACATGGCTTCATTGTAAATGTTGTTCATGAGGTTTTGATTTTACCACCTAGTTGCTCTGTTGGTTTTTAGGAAGAGATGTGGAAAGAATGAAAAACTACAATGCCACTCCCTACCTTCTTCCCAGAAGCCTCCCAGCTTATTCCTTTTTGCAAATTAGTCAGCAAATGGGGACCACAGGGCCCAAGTAACAAGACCTTGAGCCAGGCTCCTGGGGCCTTGAGGGCTGGACAGGCTGTGGATCCCCTGAATTTGAGAACTGCAAAAGTACAGTGTCAAGCTTGGGGGTACCGCCTTTAAATTCCCACCTGGGTAAATTGCAGAAGCATTTGGAGCCATCAAAGCTGGAACTGCTGTGTAGAGAAGGCACACAGGTTCCAGGGTTCTGACCCCAGCACAGTACCTTCTCTAAGTCACTACTTTTTCTGAGCCTCATCATAAAAAGGGAATAAGACTGCTTACCTTGCAAATCTGTACATTTGTCAGTTTCTTTTTTCATTCACAAATGTTTGTGAGGATTACAGAACACACGGCAGGGGCTCAAGAAATGTGAGTTTTTCCTCCTGTCCACAGTGCTTTCTTGACTGTTTCAAACTTAACGCCCAATGACTAGAAGTACAGGGAAGTAAATTCCTATGATGCTTTTTATAACACCACTCAGTTCTCGCGGGTCCCAATGACCACTGCAAGGCATGTCAACTTGAGGTGTCCACAGCAAAGGTGGTAGGTAGGCAGACTGCTGCCTTCACCTTGCCAGTGCCCTGGCCCTCCCTGACATGGCAGCTTGCAATGAGGAACCAGTGCCAACTCCTGCCCTGGCCTGAATGAGGCTGGTGCAGCCTGGCCTCCCTGAATGCAGCTTCTGTCTGGCTTCAGAGCAAAGAGGCTCAGAGCTACTCCACCAAGCAAGTCTGACTGACTGCCCCCTCCCTGGCCCACTGCACAGCAGCGACACTATCCTGCCACTCTCTAGGGAGTCCACAGGAGACACACGGCAAGGCAGCAGAGCTACCCTCTCCGTGCAGGCAGGGTCTGGACTTACCGTGTGAGCATTGTTGATCTTCTTCACTTCCCACTGGCCCTCCCCAGTGTAGGTCAGCAGGGAGATGGCCCCGTCGGAGCTCCCACAGGCTAGGATCAGGCCGTAGTCATGGGGGGCCCAGCACACAGAGTTTACTGCAGGAAGGAGGGAGGCACAGTGAGCAGACTTTCATTTCCCAGATTTACCATTTTACTAAATTTCTGAAAAAAATTCCAGGGATCAGCAGGGGCAAATTGTAATTTTGTCAATTAGGGAGATCGAAAAAACCCATCACCTACCAATATCATCATTTCACAAACTGACATCTATCTTAACAAAAAGTAGGATGGGCAATAAACTGAGAATAAAGGCCAGTACTTAAAATGAGTAAGGCTTTAAAAAAACTCAGTGTGTTATTTTTGCTTTTCTCATTTTGCTTTGGACTGGCTTTAGATCTTAGGCCCTTCCCTCCATTGTGGACAGACTAGTAGAAAAGCCAACTAAAGCACAAGGGACAAACAAGGAGCATCACAAGGAGCAAGGAACCAGAGTGCTGGCCAAGACAGAGACCTTTCTCCCCAAAGGTTTCCCCCACCTTGTCCTGCCCCACTCAGTGTACCTGAGGAGTCGTGTCCCGTGTGCTCGTGCGTCTTCTCCCAGGTGCCATTTTCCTCTTTCCAGATAATGACTTTCCGGTCATAGGAGCAGGATGCCAGGATGTTGCCATACATGGGGTGGGCCCAGGCCACTTGCCACACAGGACCCTCATGACTGCAAGGGGAGAGGCTGCTCAGATGGGCCAGAGGAACTCACTGTGCTCTGCCAGCCACTACTCTGGAAAGAACTGAATAGCTTTCTTGGTTGGCAGAGCCAGTGTCTTAAGATGGAACTGCCTAAGAAGTTCAAAAGGGAGAGCCATAGAACGCCATTGCCAAAAGGGATCTTCATTGGGCAGTGAGGACCCTGAGGCCCAGGGAGGTCACAGAGGCTCTGGAAGTGAGTCAGGACTCTAAGTCAGCCTCTCTGTCCTGAGCCGGCAGAACTCTCACTTGCCCCAGACTGCAGCCATCACCATCTACATCTATTGCCATCAGCACTGTCACCGATCAGTCTAGGGTTTGCACCCGCAAGAGCTCAGTGAGCATCTGTAGAGAATCGCTGTTCTGCCTTCCAGATGGCCAGCTTTTTGAGGAGGCAGTATCTGTTTCATTTTGATACTTTCCAGGACTCTTGTATTTTGTTCCACAAGCATGTCTCCCTCTTTTCTGATCTTTGCGCATTCACCTATCAGTACTGTCTGAGCACGTACCCTGTGCTGGCTTCTGTACTGGAGATGTTTCTTGGTCCAGGGAAGGGTGGGCACCCAGCACACAGGAGGTGGCACGGTGCAGAGGTGATGGGCCAGGCTCTTTCACACCCCTCCCCATGCACTAGAGCTTGACTTTAGACAAGGACCACATCCTCTCTATGGCTTGGTCTCTTCATGGGGCTATAAACAAGACTGCTTCCACAGGGTGACCACGAGAGGAGATGTTTTGTGATAAATCATATCAAGAGCACGGAACAGTGCTTGGTACAAGAAAAGGAAAAAACCCCAACACAAAAGACGCTCAATGCCTCTTAGGTATTATTGCTGCTCCTTGTTCACTCTTTCACCCTCTGGCTGGGACAATAGTACATTTCCAGTCCCTACAAAAGGAGCTGCTAATGAAACTCTCAGTAGCCTCAAATGTCCTACAACTAGCACAGTTCTAACTGAGGCAAAAAAGAATAGGGGTGTGAATTTTTTCTCTCACCAATTCACATCCTTCGAGCGTAAGAAAAACACAGAGCAGAAAGGACTGTGTGACAGCAGACGTGACTGCCTCTGCCAGTGCTGGCAGCCAGGCCTCACCTTAGCAGCTCTCTGCTCAGCCAGGGGCTGCTGGACAGGGAAGGTGGCATTGGGCTCTTCAGTCACTTGATTCTTGACACTCAGGATGAGGGCAACTTCTAGGCCATCTGCCCAAACGGCTACCACTTTAGTTAGGTCTTCTTTAATTCAGTTAACAAACGTGTACTGAGCCCCTACTCATCCGGGGCTTTAGTCTCTTTTGTGCAGTCTGGGGAAGGTTACGGTCCCTTCTCAGAATAACAGATAAAATACTTAGATTATACTAGGATTATAAAGGAAACCCAGTTATATGGAAATACAGTCACTGAAACGCTAAAGAACACTTTATGATACAGTGACATGTGTGCTTCTTTAAGACATTTAGTAACAAACTCTAGTGGCAGGTCTAACAGCCACTCTGATTTCAAAGTAGTGATGAGCATACCTGCTATCGTGAGATGGCTACAACACCTGAAATGTGATAGGAAGATATCTCTGACTTCTGGTAAAAAAGTGACAAGCACTATGAATACTACTGTGGTTTCTGGCCTACATCCATAACTGAAGGAAATGCTAAATATCAGAGTCACTGAAAATAAAGATGTGACTTTTTTTCCCTGCTCCAGTTCCCCAACCCCTGAATTCTATCCACAGAACCCCTGCAGATCTGTGGATTAAGGTTAAGGTCAAGAGCCCCCATCTATTTGAAAGGAAGTGAACTGAAGAAGAGCAGCAGAGATGTGGCCATAAAAATGAGAGCCAGGATCTCAAGAATCTCAGGAGGGAGAAGGTATGTCAAACACTTGTAAATATTCACTGAATACCTGCCATGGGCAAACGGGCAGAATTACGGGATTTATATAATAACTAGGACATTCTACACTACCGCCCTTGAGTGACACTTTAGATCATCTGGCTAAACTTGTAAAAAAAAAAAAAAAAAAAAGAGGCAGTTTCCCAATTTTAAAAGTAGCAGTAGCTACCGAAGGCTTGCTGCGAGCGGCTCTATCGGGGAGGGGGCAGCACCAGCCTGTTCTGAGGGTGAGCAGGGGAAGGCTCCTAGAGGTAACCTCTCTGGCCTAAGGTCTTCCAGTGGGTACTTTGGTAGCAGAGCTGGGACCCTCTCCTGGATCATCAGCCCAGGACCTCTGCTCACTGCACTACGGGCTGCTCCAATGTGGGCTCTCAGCCTTTCCTGCCACATCCGAGAAGCCCAGCCATTCTCTGAGACCTTGCCCTGCACTTACCCCCTGAGGTCGGCGATGAGGATCTGCCCTCCGTTGCGCACGTCGAAGATTTTGACAGACCTGTCTGACGAGCAGGTGGCCAGGCGGGTGCCATAGTAGTCCATCTGTGCATCGTGCTGCAAAGGAAGGACAGCTCGGGAAGCCTGCAGGCGGGGTGGCGGGGGTGGGCGGGGGCAGCCACCAGGACAGAGTCTAGTTTGGACCAGAGTCTACAGAAATGGATCTACCCTCAAAGAATAATCACTATTAGGCAGGAAGCTAGCCTGTCAACATTCTCACTTCTCTGACAGGCAACGTCTTTCTGAAAGGGACAAGAAAAACCAGATCCAGCTGCTTTTAGACCCTTCACATACACAGGGGAAGTCCTCTCCAATCCTGTCCTGTAGGGTGGGTATAGAGGAGAAAAAGCTGGTCCAGCCTCTCTCTTCTTCCTCTTTCCTCAGGCTCCACCATGTTCTGAGGCTCCATGGGCTACTGGGGAAGATACCCGGGGGTTCAGCTCAGCCCCAGAATCCAGGGCTAATGCTGACCCAAAGGAGGTGGCCTCTGACTGTCTGTAGGTCCCAATCAGGTCCTCCATGATGCACATCTGGCCGGGACACGGGGTTCCATTCAGACACTTGGACTCCTTCTTCCACGCATGGCCCTGGATCCTTTGTGGACCTCTGGTCCTGGGTTTCTACTTGACCTTCTTCCTAGTAGTGTACCCAGTAAGCCAGACTCTCCACCCATGGCTTAAATGTCCCCTGTCCCACCACTGATGAACTGACTTCCTCGATGCTGATCGGCCATCCAGACCTAAGGTTGGCCCCCACCCTTAGCTCTTTGTCCAGCTGTGCGATGGCTTCTCTGAGCCACTATGCCTGCTACCCCACTGAACATATTGGTTGGTCCCTCCTGTTTGCTGGCCCTGCCTATTCCAACAGATGGCACTTTCCTCAGCTGTCCTACCCCAGGGGTTTAGGAACTATCAGCTGTCACTCTTGTGATTATCAGCAGCAATGATACTCTATCAACGGAAGCAATCATTCCATCTGCTTCAACATTCTCTCCTCCTCTCCCTACCTAAGGAAAGCAGCCCAATTCTTCTTCGGAAGTCAACTCCCTCCACTAGTCCAGGTCTTGGCTTCTTGGAAGGCAGGCAGTGCAGGTGTTAAGACAGCTCTTCTCTGCAAGTCTATTTCTGAAGCACTTCTCCTGCAGACTGCTATCCCATGCTTCGGGAGGAAGCAGGGCACAGTACCTAAGAGATTTAAATCCTATCTCTTTAGCTTATCTGCTGTGCAACCTTGAAACATTACCTAATCTCCTTGAACCTCACTTTTCTTATCTTTAAATGGAGCTAATGATGGCATCTGCCTAAAGTTGTCATGAAGGTTCACTGAGATACTGAGTGAACAGCATTTGGCATGGGGTCTGACACTCAGTGAGCATGCAGATGTTATTCCTTACTACTTTGCCTGATCTTTTCCTCAAACTGAACCCACACAAGTAGGTACATATCCATTATTTTCCCCATTTTAGCTATAAGGAAATCAAGGCTGGCTCACAGAAGTTAAGAGATTGGTTAGGGAGTCTCACATTGGATTTTCTTATCCATGGTGCCACACTATCTCCAAGGAGGTGTGGCCTCACAGCTAGACCGCACACGACTGCATCCAGGGAACGTATACAACTACGAGACAAGGCAAGCTCTCAGCAGCCCAAAAGCAACCAGTGGTGGGCAGCTTGTGAGGGCGGGAACTCTGGGACGAAATGCTGTAGGGCTGCCTGGACTGCTTGGCCTTGCATGACGCAGAGTTTGCATCGTTGCTGCTGGAGACTTCAACCTTGGGACCTTCTCCACAGCCCTGTCCTCTTACACTGAGCCCTGTGTTGGCCTCTCAGGAAATACCCGCGCTGACTGCCTTCTGGCTCAAAGAGCCTTGTGTGGCCGCTGTCTGTGGTGGTCCTACCTGGCTCTGCCTTGGGGCCTGGCCTCTGTCCTGGTAGTGAGTCATCTTCTCCTCGCCCTTCTTTTAACCCCCTTTCCAGTGGGGCCAAGAAGTGGCTGCAGGAGGAAGACAGGTGGGAACACTGCTGTCAAACCTCCATACCCACTTAGTCTCCATCCCGGAGCAGGTGACATTGTTGGCCAGAAGGCTGAGGGCCCTGAGCTACAAACCAGTCCCACGTTCTTCCCACCAGAGAGTGACCAGACTGCCACAGCCCTGCCAACATGCAGGACACTGCTGGCAGGCTGACCGCACCCGAGGCTACAGCCTAACAGGCAAAGGCTGCAAAGCCACACTGGATTCATACATTATCAATGGTAACGTTTCCCTCCCACAGAAATACCCATGTCCACAGCCCATGAGGGAGGGCTAAAGGAATACTTACAATCATGTCCTCATGGGAGGTGTCCACAGTGTTAATTACTGACACCTAGAACCAAAAGTATCATGGGTAAGTGAACTGATGGCAGTTCAAATGCAATCAAGTCATTATATTCACTGATCATTTCAAAAGCTCTTGATCTCATTTGTTCACTCACTCATTTAGTAAACATTCACTCTAAGTACCTTCTTTTTGAAAAGGGACTGGAGCCACAGACACAAATAAGAGGCATTTCTTGCCCCTGAGAAGCTTGTACATAAGTACCCTTAACATGGCAAGATAAATACTTTAATGCTGGTTTACAAGTGCTACAGCACCCTGGTTGTGGCCATGAACTGGGGCTTAGATGATGAGGAATTTCCAGGTGGCACAGGGAAAAAAGTACAGTCCAAGCAGAGGGGATAACATGAGCAAAGAGGAGGGATGTCAAGCAGTCCTGGCTACCTTTGAGGCGAAGGGGGTCCCTGAGGGAGCTATGGCTGGTTCCCTTCCCTCTATCAGACAGAGGCTCTGATGTTCCAGGCAGGTTTTTGCATAACAGAGTTAATATCTAAGACCTGGAGAACTGATTCAAGTTTCTCCTGAGTTTCAAGCTACTTCCTGGTCCACCCCCTTGATAGATCCTAGACTGTCACCTACTGATCCAACTCGAATTATGCCCCCCTTTTTGAAGATTCCCAGATCCCCCAAATAGCTGGACTCCTCTGAATATCTTCAGCACTTAATGTCTACAACACTTTATGCTGTTTCTTCTCCCAACTAGAAGGTGAGCTCCCTGGAGCCAGGGTCTGTGTCGGCCAGTTTTGAATCCTCTCAAATCACCCAGCGCAATGCTTTGCAACCAGAAGGAATGAATAAGCAAATGAACAAAAACAGACAGTTTTACTTTGCTCAACCACTATTCTTTTAAAACTCCTGGGATTGAAAAGGAGGTTTCAGTTTGGTATTTCTTACCATTTCCCCCCTTTCATCTTTTTCCAGCACAAGCCCTGCAGGTATAAAGTCTGACTTGACTTTTCAGAAAGGTGGACACTGGAAGAGGATGCAAAGCAGTTCAAGAGGCGTACATTAAGTAAGCACAGGTTCTCTCGTCAAATTCTACAGTCCTAAAAAGGCCCCCCCCCCGCCCCCCTCCAGTGTGCGAAGGCAAGTAAGGAAGAAAGAAGAAAAGAGTCTCTTAAGGGTGCCAAGCTCGAGGTGTCACCGCAAGGTGACAGAGTGCTTTCACACATGCACTGGGAAGGACGAAGAGCAGGGTTAATCAGAGCTGACTGGCAGATGAAAGAACTGAAGGCGCCCAAGGAAGAGACACGAGTCAAAGGTGGAGCTGGGAAGAGCCCCACCTGCTAACTCCCAGCCCACAGAGCTTTCCACTCCACCAGGCCGCTTCTCCAGAACATCAAGTAGTCATTACCTCCAACTCCCTAAATTGATGGCTGAGCGCTAAGCAGTCAGGAAGAAAGTTTACTGGTAGTTTCACACCAGGTCACCAAAGGACCTTAGAGACAACCAGCACTTATTTTTAACCACTCTTACCCACCAGCCAGAACTGCTGAACCACACTTCTGAATAACTGTTTTTTTTTCTTAAAACCTTTTTTCAAAAGTCTTTTCTCCCAAGCACTTCAAGTTGTCTGGTCCTTGTTAAGTAGTAGAAGGCAGCCCTCAAAAAAGTTCAGCTCTTCAGCGTCATTTAAGGAGCTAAAAATTCACTTAGAAAGAGCTGACTGTCAGAGCACAAGAGACCCCAACTCTACTCAGCAGCTGAAGAATCGGAGGCTAAAGGAGAGGAATAATGTAAAACCCAGCCCTCTGCAGAGCAAGAACTAAACCCAGTGTCTTGACTTCTGGGTTCAGCTAGGTTTCCTGAATACTCCAGGCACGCCCACTTTGCCGAGAGCACTGCTTAGCTGAAGCCCTACTCTGTGCCAGGCTCAGGCCAGACACCTTCATCCGTAAGTTCCCATCAGCCAGTCACCGCTCCCCGAGCAGGTGCGGAGTGATGGACACTGCGGATACCACCGAGATCCAGAACGCCTAGCCCCCGCCCTCAGAGTCCTCGCTCCGCCGGACCTCTGTGTGCTGATCCCCGGGGCCCTCGTCTGGCAAACGCTCCACGAACATCTCTGCTGAGAGAGGCGGGTGGGAGGCGGCAGAAGGGAAGGGCTGGGGGCTTCGAGTCTCGGCTCTGCCACTCAGCCCCTGTGCAGGAGGCCTGGCCTCTGTGATCCTCCAGCCCCCTTGTTCGTAAGGTGTGGACAACGACAGCTCCGGGTGCCCCTACGAGCAACGCTGGCAATGACCTAGGGGCTCAGGACACGGCAGCTCCGACGGTGTTCCTGGTTCCGTTTTCGATGCTGGGGGACGAGAAGCAAAGGCAGGAGCAGGAGGCACGGCCGCAGAACTCCGGGCGCTCCCAAGGCCGCCCTGCCCCAGGAAGGCGCGGGGGGCAGGCCCAGAGCTCCCACACCTCGCAGCGGCGGAAGGGGCAGAACGGCCCCGGCGCCTGGAGGAGCACGGAGGGCTGCGACCACGGCCCCGACACTCACCATGGCTGCTGCGCGGCGGCTCCCGGCCTCGGACGTGGCAGCTTCCCCGGCGCCTCCGACAGGCGTATTTCCGTTGCCGGGCCGGCGGGCCGTCGGGCCGCGGCGCAGGAGCCTCCGGGCAGCAACGCACGCCGCTCTCGCCCAGGTTCCGGGCCTTCCGAAGGCCGCGCCACGCCCTCCCACGGCCCCGCCCCTTCTCCGCGCAGAACCCGCGAGACGCACGGGGTGGAGCTCTCGTTTCCGCGGCTATCCTGACCCGGGGCTTTTGGAATGTGATGCTCTAGCCTGTCTTGTCTCCCGATCACCGGGAGATCCGTATATAAAAGAGAGGATTCATAGCTACAGCTTCACCCCCCTCTCTGCGGTTCTAGGTGCGACTGGCCTTATGATGTCCATCGTAGGATGATTAATTTTGGGGGGAGTGGTGCTTCCTTGTCGTTAGGACATCCTCAGGACCCAAGGCTGGGACCAGGGGCAGAGAAGTCCAGGGGATGCCCCCTACCAGAGGCTGAGCCCTCTCCCCCTGCCCTCTCCAAGCCATGGAACCCGCGCCTCCTAACTTCCCCTTCCCTACAGTCCTGGGATCCTGTGAGTTTGGGTCGTTGGGTAGGTGCCCCAGGCAAGGAGGGATCTCAGCCAGGCTCCTGCCGCTGGAGCCCAGGACCCAAGCCCCAGGGTTCCCAACCTCTGGGTCCCTGGCTTCCCACAAGCACAGTGAGAACGCTGCCCTGCTGGACAGAGCCGAGGGCTCCCTCAGCCACACCGGATGTGGCAGCCCTGGGCCCCTCGTGGCATCAAGGAGTCAGCTAGGGTGGAGCCTGGCTCTCCTTGGGTAGGTCACAGTCCCTCCGTTTCCTCTCTTGAAACTGAGGTGAGAACCCCAGCTGGAGATGTCGCTGCTTGAAGGAAGATGTTGAGGCTCAGAGGGCGTCACAGACCCTGACCATCAAGGAGCTTTGGAGGGGGGCCAAGGGAGTGGGGTCTCACAGAACTCAGGGCTGGGCCTCTGGGCAGCAACCCACCCTTCCACCCCCACCCCAGCTTTCAAGACTCCTTACTGCCCTCTAATGGAGAAATAGGGGAGAGGTGTGATCAGCGGATGTTAGGGTGGAGCACAGCAAAGGAGGCGGGGCACCTGAGTCTTCTGTTCTTCAAGGGGCAGGCCCTGCGCTTGGCTCTGTAGCTGCACCGCTGATTCTCTGGGTGATCAGGTCAAATCACTTCCCTCTGAGCCTGGTCTTCCTTGAGTGGAAAATGGGGACAGTGGCATGTTAGGTGTAATAGAACTATAATGCACGGGGCATAGTTGTTATTGAAGGAATTCCTTGGTGCTTTGAAGTTGGAGAGATTGGGGATTTGGGACAAACAATGCAACAGTATTTTCTTCAATAGGGTCTTTGCTGGTGGGACTGAAAGGCGTTATAATATAGTGGTTTTGAGTGCTGATTCTGGGCTCGACACTGCAAGGTATCAGCACTGAATCTCCTACTTACTGGGCGGCACACCTTTCACCTCTCTGAGCTGCTGTCTCCTCTTCTGTCAAGTGGGAATTATGATACCTCCTCTGAAGGTGGATGTTTGGATTATATGGACCCTTGGATGTGAAACTGTTTGGAATTTGGATGGGCCTATGGTGCTTGATCTGAGGATCGGTTCTCTCTGAAAAGGGATTTAGTGTGTGAGTGTGTGTGTTGTGTACTTGTGCAACCCTCAACCTTTGTACCAACATTGAGACGATCTCTTGGTCTGGGCACGTTCTCATTCTCTGCTGCTGCTCAGCAGAGGTTTGCAAAGTTCAGACTCTTAGGGTGCCGGGTTTCCCTCTGCCTTCTCCCTCCCCAAGAGGGGGTGCCACCTACATCCTGTGTCCATATCGCCCATCACCTTCCTTTGGTTAATCCCAGACCCCAACTCAGCCCATTCTTAGCTTTCTCCAATTTGTGCCTCTACCTTGCAGACCCTCTGCCGCTGAATCTCTTCTTCCTCCTCCTCCTCTTGAGGCCCCTTCCCCCGAAGTCTTGCTCCCTAGGACTGTCACCCATTCCCCGTGAAAGGTTAATGACTCACAGCAAGTTAAACGTGCGTCCCTCAAATCATAGGGTGTTCAAAAGGTGGGTCTTGGTGGAAGGAGAGAGACTGCCCACTGAGCTGTGCACCCTTGGGCAAAGTGCTTTTCCCTCCCAGGGACTGTTTCCCTTGAAGTTCAAATCCACGGAGGATGGGGACCCAGCTGTCCTGCGGAAAAAGGCCTTGTGATGTGTACCGTGTCTGTGTTTCCATGTGTGCATTTATTGTTATTGCTCAGTATAGTGTTGAAAAGGCAGACAAATCCCATTAATTACAAAGAGCACAAGCCAGAGATACAGAGAAATAGTGTACAATAAGAGCACAGTCACTTCCCAGCCCCAATTGTCCCAGAGCCCCCCAGAGCCTGGGCAGCTTGTGGAAGCTGGAGGCGGCACCATTTTCTCGCTACTCTGTTATAAAATATGTGCACACAAGAGTTAGCAAAGTGTGGCGACCCCCGAGAGGAAAGGTCCGGAGGGAGAGCACCACAGGCATTACAAAACAGACTCAGAGGGGTGAGAAGGGCGGTCCCAAAGCAGCCTCAAATCTCTTGTTTTTGGTGGAGGGGGTGATGGCTGATGCCCAGGGCCTGGGATCCCCTCCCCCAACTCGGGTGGGTGGGATCTCTATGTCAACGTCAGGAGAGCTTGCTTTGGAACTTAGAAGACTTGGGGATTTTCTGCTGTTGTCTCATTTAGGCCTTGGCTCTGCAAGACCCAAAAGCATTCAAGAAATGCACCCCTGCCCTGATCTTCCGATGGTGGGATCTCAGACAGTGTGGGGAGAGGTTTGGGCAGGAGGCATGCCATAGTGCCGCGGGGTGACAGCCTCCTGTAAGTGGAACAAGAAAGGGTAGGGGAGACAGGATGGTGAGAAAGGCCAGGCAGGGAATCGCTGCACCCCAAACGGCCTCGCACCCAACTGCTGAAGACTCTGAATGAAGAGCAAGAACTGACCCCCTCCCCCCACAGAGAAGCAGCTCAGGGAAGGGAGGCAGGAATAAGTGTTTCTCCAGGAGGAGAATTAGGAATAATACGGGCAACCGGGCCCTGTGTTCTGGTAGCTCCGGGTCTGGGGGAGACCCCTCTTTCTTGTCTGGACCAGGGCCGATGGAGGGAGCACCCAAGCACAACCAAGGTGGGTGACTTTGGGTCCCAAACTGAGATTGGGTGGTGGCTCGGTGGCCTCTCTGATGACACCCTGGCTTAGGGGACAGCTGAGACGATGGGAGGAACACTGGGCTTCCCTCAAGATTCAGGACGCCCTTTGGTCTCTCCTCACAGGCCCCTTTACTTAGGGAGCCTGAGTGGACAGCACTTACGGTGGCAGGAAGGGGTTTATACACAGAATGACAGGGCTGGTATTTGGGGTGGGAGGAGGGCACAGGTGGAGCACTTGGCAAAATTTTAAAGTTTACTTGGAAGAATAGATGTGAGAGAATAACCAGGAAATTTTGGAAATTTTTTGTAAAAAAAAAAAAAAAGAGTGAAGGGGACTTGTCCCACCACATATTAAAAAAATTATATAAAGTGATAATAATTAAAACCATGTGGCTGGTGCCACATGAGACACCCAGATAACGGAACACAAGAGAAATTCCAGAAATAGACCCACGTTTATCTGTCAGTCTGTGGTAAAGGTGGCATCTCAACACGGTTGGGAAAAAGTGTGGCTGTTGAGTAACTGGGATACCCAGGATGAGATAGGTCCGGGGCTCTGCCCCATTGCAGGCATTGTCATGAGTCTCGTGTCAGCAGCAGGGCAGCCTCCCCTTGTCGTCTCTATGCTCTGGGTGGGACAAGGGGGCAAGGGGCCATGGGGAGGGGCTGGTGGGAGCAATCGAGGCTGCTTGTGGGTCAGGGAAAGCACTGCTTAAGTTGCAGGAATGAAACACCTCAGTTTCCTCCCCCCCACCTTAAAGGCAGGTGACTCCACAGCCCTGGAGGTCACTGAATGGGCCCCTGCTCTTCCCTCATCTGTTGTGGGGGGCTAAGTTGGTGAGCTTAGACCCCAGAACGGAATCTGCTGCCTTCTCCTGGAGCCCTTGTCCAGAATAATGAAAAGAAGCTAAGTGGATGGTGCAGTCCCAAACCAGAAAAAAGTATACATTACAGAGTATATATTTACTGTGTTCTGTCTGATGTTGGTTTTTGCCTTTCTTTTTTCAAACCACAGACATTTCAGAACCACACTGCGGGAGTACGAAGAGTCAGCAATTGAAAGCATAACCATTGCATAGTATTAAATGAACAGAGACGGTGAGTTCTTTATTTACAGTTATTGTCTAGATAAAAAAATTCATAAAAACAGATGAATGGTCATAAATTATTTACCCCCTAATGGGGTGAACTGCCAAACGTACCCCATGCTGCTAGATATAGGACGCAGAGTGCAAGCTTTATGTACTACAGTGAGTTTTGACAAACCAATCATTTCCTGTGTGTGGATGTGTGTGCAAGTGTGAGAGTGAGGGTGCGTGTGTGAGCATCCATCATTCCTGACAAGAGAAGACCGACACAAATGTCAGGCATTCTTGGTAGCTTCCATCGCTCCCTGCTCTGCAAGCTTGGCTCCACTCAGAGAAACCCCTCCTGCCTTCCTTGCATCCTGGCTCCAGATGAACAGGGAGGACGGTGCGCAAGCACAACTTCCCTGGTGTCATGGAATGAGGTCATGGACACAAAATTGGAACAAAGAAGGGGGTGATGGAAAACCCTGACAAAGGAAACTACAAAAAACTCCACATTCCAAGGCTGCCCCAAGTTTGACGGGCACAGGTCTCTCCTTTCTCGGCAGGAGAGCTGTGGGCTGGCTTTTGGTGGTGTTCCTATCGGAATCCAGTAAGCGTCTCTGAGGGCTGGCCACCCCTTTCGGGATGCAGTTTCCTCTGCTGGGTACATTCAGAGCTATTTCTCCGTGACATTCAGGCGATGCTCGCTCACAGAGAAGGTCCTCCTTCGAGGAAGGGTTTGCCAGGTGGGTGGGCTGACTTGGGATTCCAAACCCTCAGGTTTCTCCACAGCCGTCCAGACACAGGCCCTCCTGGCTGACTATGGCTCTTTTCCCAAGTGGCTCTCATCTTGTTTGTGGAAGAATTCTCTGGGCCTGGAGCAGGGAAGGGGCGGGCTGACACACAGCAACTGTGGGGAGGGTCAGTATGAGGAACGAACTTCGCAAGCGAGGCGGAAAGTGTTTGGTTTTCCTTGAAGCATGGGACATCATCGATCATGGTATTCAAAATGTCTTTTGCACTGTACAAGTTTATGGAAAAAGATTGTATGCCGAAAAGTCTCAACGCAAACTTTGTATTAAATACAAAAGTTCTTTTATGAAAAAAGCTGATACCCACAAAGTGCTTAGCAGTTAAGAGGCTGACATACAATTAAATAAGCTCTTATTAAGTGGGATTACTAGTGCTGTTATTGTCTTGGGGGGAAAATAACCACCTTTTCTCACCTGTGATACTGTAGGGTTTCAGAATGGCTTTCTGTCTGGGAAAGCAAGACTTGTTGTTAAAAGGCTACAGTATATATTGCGACTACGGGAAGACAATTTGGTTTAAAAGTCACACTGAATACATCTCAATATACACGTCATAAGGTTCGTTCGGATCTAAATAGTGCAGAGAAAAAGGCTATTCTTCTTCAAAAATAAAAATTAAAAGCAGCAAGCCATAATGATCCTCATCCAATATGCCAACAGCTCATATGCTGCAATTTATAAGGAAATAAACTCCTAAATTACTAACTGAAAAAAAAATCAACACAATAGCATTTATAATATTGCAACACTACCTCCATCTCTGTACAGACAGCGCCAAAGAGGACCTCTTTTTGAAATGCTCTTAGTAAACTCAAGCGAGTTTCATTGAGAGAAAAGTCTTCAACCCAATGCTTGGCGGGTCCCATCATCCTTGGGCCAGGCCGGCCGTCAGTGCTGCAAGCCCAGGGAACCTTCTCTCCTCCTCTCCCTTCGTCTACGGAGCATGGTGTGCAACCCCTCAGGATGGGGACTTGGTGGCATTTGGCTTCTGCCTGAGCCTTCCGCGGTAGTGACGTTATCAAACGGAAACAGCAGGCAAAAATCAAACATGGCTATCGTAAAACATCAAGGATGCAATCCAGGGAAATGTCTGTTGGGCCGAGCTGTTTTTATAGCATCTCAGCCACCAGTGTTCTTAAACCGTACAAATAGCCAAAGATGTTATCTACAGGTTTGTAAACAAATTACATTCTTCTTTTAGGACATAAATAAGTTAAAATAGAGCAATTTAAGCAGAAACAAGGCAACATGCCGGCAAAGAAACTTTATATATCCATGTATATATATTTATATATATATATATATATCTACCTATCTATATGGACGTATACGGTCTTGGAGAAGTATACGTTGATATAGATACAAAGAAATGGATATAACGTTGTGAGTGTCTATGAAGTTCTTCGGTTCCATTGGTGCAAATCTACTAGGCGAGTTAAGCTCTGCAATTTCAAAAAGTTGTTAAATTAACCTATACAACTGAGACCATGCTGTGCAAGCATTTCAAAAACTCACGGACCAGTGGATTGGATAAGTAGTCTCAGAAAAGAGTCTGTTTGCAGTTCCCGCCTAAGAAAACAAACAAAAACCCCTCCCCAACCCCCCATAAACCAAACAAGGGGAGGACTGGAAGTGTACAGTACATTCATGCAGGGGACGTGGCGGCCGGGCGGGTGCATGGCTGGTCCAGGTTTGGGCGGGAGCCAGGAAGGGCTTGCTCTGGGAAAAATCGCTCACTCCCTTAAGCCCCCAGAGGAGATCCTGCCCCTTGCCTCAAAGTGAAAAAGAGTTCAAACAGCATCGCAGCCAGAAAAAGGGTCTGTTGGGTGGAAACGTTGGTTTTCTCGCCAGTATTTGGTTTCCTGTTGTTGCTCGTTGCTGCTTGGGTGAGCTGGGTGCCTGGATGGGTGGGTGCCCGGGAGGTGGGTGGTGGCGGGGTCCTCAGCTAAAGCGACGTCTCCAGGCTGTGGATGGGGCTCCCTGGACTTGAAGAGGTAGCTGATTTGCTTGTGTCGGTCGTCAGGTTGATCCCGCTGTCGATGGCGCTGTTGTTCTTGTTGAGCGATGACGGCGGGCTCGAGTTCTGCTTGAGCGCAGCATCTTCTTCCAGGTCGGTGTCGTCGATGAGGGGGATGTGGGGCTGTGAATCTTCAATCCGGAATTCAGGATGAGCCATGAAATTATGGATGGAGGTTCGAGACTCAGGCTTTTCTAGACCTTCATAGAGAGAGCTACGGAACGCCTTCACGACGCGGATCTGTAAGGAAAGCACAGGAGTGAGAAGCGCTGCCCTTGGGGGGCGACAGCCAAGCTCTGGGGGCCTCAGAGGAGGGGCGGGTGGGAGAGGGGTAAGGGCACACAGCAGGTGGCTGGAATCCACAGTCGTTGGGTGTTATGAGCATGGACAGGAGGGGAGGAATGGAAGAGGGGCTCAGGTTATATGCATCCATGAGGTTTTTAAAATTGCTTTGGTTTTGGTCAGAACTATAGTCTTAGGACAGGAGGAATCAAGCCCCATCAAAGAGGTGATGGGAAACAGTGGTTAGAGGAAGCATAGTCCGCTCCGGCGGGCACCCAGACCTAGTGAGAGACTGAGCCTTGTTAACTTTGAAGCAGAGGTCCAACCATGCAGAAGGGGAGTGGGACCAGGTGGGAATAAAGTAGGAAGGAGGAGAGGCTATTTAAAAAAATTAATCTTAAAAAAAACCACACGCAGTTAAGAAACGATACAACGTGGAACAGATAACGTGTCACAAACAGAAGAGGAACAGAAAGGAGAGACAGTGGGATGAGCTGGGATGAGAGAAGACACACAAGGACCAAACAGAGAATGGGACATCACACTGAAGGCAGCGAAGCAAACCAAAGCCAACTCAGGGCTTTCCGGGGTGCAGAGCAGAGGCAGCCAGAAAGCACGAAGGAGCCGGCGGACTGATGACATTCAGGGGCGGGAGCATGCCACGGTGGGGGTCAGGAACCACACAGCACACACAGACACACACACGGCTACACTTGGAAGCCTGGACAATGTGAACGGAGGCCGTTTGTCCCACCGTTTCTTTCCTTCATGCATTTGGGAGGTAAACACTCGAGTATAGACTCAAAGCCCTGGCCGGTTATTGGAGTTGGCTTTGGGGCCCCTTATTTCCTGGGGTATTTTCTTTCTTTCTTTATTTGTGCTTTGAAAACACAAAACCAAAAACTGAGGCAGAATCAGATGGCCAAACCCAGCCTTGGGTGGGGCTCTAAGGGAGTGGGGAACGGAGCCACTGAACAGCACGTTCTTTCCTCTTCCGTGTCTCAGTGGAACCTGTGGTTCTCTGGAGAGTGGAAGGAGGTTGGGCCCTGAGTCCTCCAGGCCAGTGGGAAGAGCACTGGACTTGGGCTCAGGCAGACCTAAGTCTGGGTCCTGGCTCTGCCACTCGGATGTCTTGACCGTGGGCAAGCCACACTGCCTCGCTGGTCGTCCTCTGTCCTGCCTCACAGGGTGCAGAGGAACAAGATCCTCACTTTGAAGAGTGTCCCTTCTCTGGACTCCTGGGAGGGGGCCATGCCTGTCGTCTCAAGGGGCTGATGAAACTAGTGCCAAAGGTGCCTCCTTATCTCTTCCCAGCCCCACCTCAGAGCGGAGCCAGTGGTGGGAAACAGACAGCACTGATGCCTCCAAGGAGCAGAGCCTCAGGTGAGGTGGCCCTGGTGCTGAGGGTGCCCTGCCTGGCCTCCCCTGCAGAGCGGTGGCCGCCCCAGACCACAGGGACTGAGGGCTGGATTAGGCGATTGTGGGGGGGCCCTTGTGGTCCCAGGATTTGTGAAACTCTCAGCTAAACTCAGAGGTAGCTTGTCGGTGGGGCACAGGTGGGGAAAACCCTGTCCAGGGGTGCGAATCTTCTCCATGACTGTGGCTGACGAGTTTAAGTGTCAGAGCTCCTATTTTATTTTCCCATTTCAGAGGGGAGCCCTTCTGAAGCACAACACATGCTCCTCTGCCTTTTAATTCAGAGCACACAGAGAAGGATTTAAGCTTGTCAATAATCCTTCTTGGTCTTGTGTAAGACCCTATAGTTTTTTTTTTTTGAGTTTTTCTTCTTTGCTGTCAGCCATCATTACTAGATTACTAGTTGTGATTTTTCCCTGTCTTCTCAAGAGCATCTCTGTCCCTTCTCCTCCTTACGTGCTGTGGCCTGGGGACTCCAGGGAACACTGTGTGTTGGAATCCTGCTTTAAATAGGAGGCATCAGGGGCCAAGCGAGAGCCAGCCAGATGCTGTGCATTAGTGCTGGTGTGCCGCGAGGCTGTTTGGCTGCTCTGGGACTTCTTTCTCCCTGGACTCCCTATTTGTGGCTCAGTATTCTGATCTCAGGATAAGTGGGTCATTATACCCTTGATTAAGTGAAAACAACAACAAAAAAGGTGTGGCAGGCCTCCATTTTCTTATCTGTACAATGGAAATAATAATTACCACGGTAGCTGCCCAACCTAGTGCCCAGCACATTCTGAGGCTGAATTGCAATAAGATGCCAGCCGGAGTGCCTGGTGGAGGAGGAGGGATGGTGGCAGGACCCTGTCATGTGACTGACAACGCAGAGGGGACGACACACAATGAGATGCAGGCCCCTCGCCCTCCCCCTGGCATGGAGACAACAGAAAGAATGAACTGCTTTGGACAAGACTGTGGGGACAAGACTTTTCGGGACATCCCGCCATGGCCATCTCAAGTCTCCACTTCGGTCCTCTCCGCGGCTGAAATGGAAAAAAATGTGGGAAGAAAAAAAGCTCTTCCGTCTCCCCTCCCTGCCTACCCTACAGATGGGGTTCGGGCTCACACGCCGCATTTGGGCGTGGGGTGGGGGTGAGAAAAGGACCAGGCTGTGGGGTTTCAGACGTTTTGGTTTCATCAGCACAAAGGGAGCAGGGGGCCCGTGCCGTTGGCGGGCTCTGAGGAAATGCCTAAGCCCCGGGCTGGGATGGGTTCGACATACTCGAATGTTTACCCGGCTTCAAGGAAGCCAAGAGTCTGGGATTGGTTCACATTCATTTCAGGCTCAAGGTTAAAGACTCACAACCTCTTTTAATTTCACTCTCTCTTGCTGAACTCTGTGTCCAGGGTTCTCTAGCCCTCTAGGGAAACAAACACATGGAATATTCAGACAGCGGAGAGCTCCAGGGTCCCCCCCAGAAGCAAGCCATTTTCTCGCCAACCCAAGGTTGCACTAATTTAATTACCAAAATGCTAACGAGAGGTCCAGCTTTCCTTCCTTCCCTTCTTCTTTACTTCTCCCCCTTAGAGATGCAAACTCCTTGCCCTAGCAGTCCTCAGAACCAGGGAGCTGAAGGGGGAGTGGGAGAAGGAGATGCCCTGTCCAGCAGGGGATGGCGTCCAGAGAGTGCCGGTCCTGGGAGCCGGGGGGGCGTCTGATGCTCCTGGCCTGGGTGGTTGAGGGGCCAGGACCTCCACTGATGGACACGAGCCTGCTACAAACTTCTGAATGCAAAGGTGGCTTCAGATGTGTTGGGATTTGTGGGGAGTGAGAAAGGGGCTGTGCGGCTTGGCTGTAGATCCAAGAGCTGAATGCTAGCGTTGGCCTGGGGGGGGGGGGGGGGGCACTGCTCCCGGGGGGAAATTCCCCCTCGGGGGGGGGTGGGGCGGGGGGAGAATGAGGGCCTTCGGAGTCATGCCTCTTGCCAACCACCTGCCTCTCTGAGCCTCCGTGTCGTGCTCAGTGAAATGGACGTATGGGCAGACCCTCCCGCCTCGTGTTTCACTTGTGAGGCATACACGAAGTGAAGGCGGTGGGGAGCTGCTTTGGAAAATGTTGAGTGAGGCTCAAGCGTAAGGCGTTAGGGGTGTGCCATTAAGTTTCGGGGGGGAAAAATGAACTCATTTTTGTGTAAGTCAGAAGAGAAGAGCAAGAGAGTGGACCAGAGTTCCCTCCCGAATGTTCCAGATGCCAATCTGGCCAGACCGTCATGTCACGGCATGCATTTGTCTGCCTGGGGCCCTCCGTCTCTCAGTGGTGCTGGGGGAGGGCTATGTGATGTGGTGGGGGGTTCCTCACCCCAGTGAGTCGGAAGTCAGCCCCAAGTACACACTGCCCTGCCCCAGGCCTTGTGGTCAGTCAGCTCTTGATAACTCAGGGGACAGGGGTTTGGTTCCTTCCAGGGCACACAGACCCCAGGTATTTTTGACTCAGCATGCACATGGCCACCCTCTGTTGGAGGATCCCCAGGAAGACCCTGCTCCGAGGAGGCAGGAGGCAGCCCCTCCATCCCACCCAATTGGGTGCCCCTTCTCTGACTGCCTGGCCACCTGCTTCCCTATGGGCAGAAAGCTTTTTGGCTTCTGAAGGGCCCCTGTCTGGTATGTAGAGAGTCCTCGGAGACCAGAGGTGGTGACATTGTTATAGAAACTACTCAAGCAAAGGAGGAACTAGGGCATATCTATTTAGAGTTCACATTATGCCTATGTTGACCAAAACGTGTGTGTTGAAACCAGAGAGGGTGTGATCCCTTTTGGAACCAATGCCCTCATGCAGGGGGATGGTTGGGCTCTGTTTGAGACCACACGCCTAAGAAAGGGTCCCAGAAGAGACCCAGACTTACAGGCTGACCTCTACAATAGAGGGTAGGAATGCAAGATTCTTAAGGAGGCCCCTGGGGGAGAGGCAAGATGGTGGTTGGGTTAGGGAGTCATGCCTGGCCAGCCCCTTTGGCACCTCTGAGAGAATGAAGGGTCTTGGGCAAGGCCTATAGGCTCTTTTTCAAAGAGTGTTCCAAAGGTGGGGTCCCCATGGGATAAACAGGAGTAATCTGGCCTGGAAGGAGAGTGGCTTAGACACAGGAAGTGGAAGGTGGGCAGAAATGGGCATTTCTCTGCAGGAGACGTGTTGAGGACTGATTGTCCCAGACTAGCCTTACTGAATGGTTTTATAAATGACAGGAGAAAAGATGAAAATGAAATTGCCAAGGTTCAAGCTGACTGAGCTCTTTCTTCTAGACTGAAAGTGAGGATGAGGGGCTAAACTGAGGGAGGACTTTCAGGGGCTGCATGGGTGCCCAGGAATGCCAGATGAGCTTTGTCGGGCCAGTGTGAAGAGCCACGCTTCAAGAAAGAGGCTGAGCCAGGATGGACAAGGAGCAGAGCGTGCACCCAGAAGCCAGGCTTCTGGCAGTCAGAGGGATGCAGGTGTCCCTAGGGGGTGGGGAGGGGCAGAAAACGAGAGTAATGGACTCTTTTCCAAGTGGCTCTCCAGGCTGGAACACTTTGGTCATTGCACCAGACAGGGGGCAGTGCTGAACAAGGCCAGTGCTAAGTGACGCAGGAGTAGGTCAGCTGGGTGGGGGCCTCCCATCAAGATGAGGGCTCTCTGGTGTGAAGGGGGGAAGGATGGGACCAAAGTGCTTCCTGCCCTGAGAAAGCCTGGCAGTGATTTCCTGGGGACAATATCTCATAGAGACGTGACAGCACCTGTTCAAATATGTCCCCACCTCACCTCGGCTCATCCGGCCTCCTCATTGCCGTGTTTCTGTGCTAATGAATGAACAGTGAGGGGCTTTTCCCCCTTCTCTGCATCCATCCTGTCATCTTGCATGCCTAGCAGGACCACATCCACTGGAAGGTCATGGGACATGAGCTTATGTCACCTGCAGGCTCTTTTTCAGCATGTGCCTCCTGCCAGAGGGCAGATGGCAGAGTTCCCACCCAGCGCACGGGTCCTCTCCTGCTCAGAGGCAGAGGATGTACGTTGTGGGTGGTTCTGTGTTTGGAGGCGGCTAGAGGCACCTTATAAAGCATCAAGAGATGAGGCCTGGAGTCGGTTCCTCATCAGAGAAGCCCCGGGGCTGGCTAAGTGAGCAAACACACTGTGTCCACACCAGAAGACCAGACTGGGGCCCCCGGGCAGGAGGAGGGCCCCAGTGGAGACAAGGGAGGGGAGGCAGGTGGTAGAAGGAGACTTCTTATTGCCTCGGGGGCCTGCAGCCAGGGAAGGTCTGAAAGATCTAGACAAGGCCAGAGATGAGAGACCCAGGTCAGAAGTGGCGGCCTGAGGAGATGAGCTCGAGGTGGCAGGAGGAAGATGACAGAGGGGTCAGAGTCCCAGGCTGTCCCTCAGATAAGGAAGGCAGGAAGCCCAAGGTTGGGTCAGATCCCACAGGGCCTGCTGGCACCCAGCCAAGACATGAGGCTGGCCCACCAGTTTTCTCCTGGAGGTCAAGCCGAGTGGGTCAGGAGTCTTGTCCCTTCCGGGAAGGGCACAGACCTTCTGCATGCAGGAAAAAGTGTGTGTGAGGCCACTGATGCCAGCAGGTATGCAAGGGGAGAGGGCAGAGGGTTCTGAACCACTGGGGGCTAGGCCTCCAGGCTGTGATCTCCTCGGGGGCCTGGGAACCCTGGCTGACTGTGACCTCTGACCTACAAGGACCCTTCAATTGGCTGGACCCCGCTGTGATTGACTGTGATCCCTGAGGGTCTTGTCCCTTTGCCTGACCTTGACTGCAAAACTGTGACCTCCTGGCCAGCTCTGACCCTTGCCCTGAGCATGACCCGACACTGACTGGGACCCTCGGTGCCCCCCAGCTGGCTGCTCCCTGGGCTGCTGTGACCCTGTAGGGGCTGGGACACTTGATCTCTGAGACGTCCCAGACCAGTGGTGATCTTTGGACTGGCCCGACTTTTTGACCACTTGCAACCCTCACGACCCTCTCACTGACGGGCAACCCCTGACCCAGGCTGACTCTGGCCTGCCGAGGGACTGCCCCCCGTGACTGGCTCTGATCTCCTGAGTAGCTGGGCCCCTCCTCAATGGCTGTGGCCCCTCAGCCCCTGGGCCTAGCCATGACCAGCGGTCCCCCATGTCCTCGGTGCCCCAGCCCCTGCCCGCCCAGCGCTGGCGTTGCTGGCGCCCAAGGCGGTAAGGATGCACACTCACGCCCAGCTGCAGCAGGAGGAAGGCTGGTCGGAGAGGAAAGAGCATTGGACAACGACACGCGACTAGGGCTAGAGAGATTGGCTACGTCCTGGCTCTGGCTGGTGACGGAGGACTGTCTCCGCAGGGCCCCCTGAAAGGAGGCCCCGCTCTTGAAAGTATTGACTACTTCAATCTGCAACGGAGGAGAGAACGAGACAAGTTGCGAGAAGAACGGACACAACAGCTGCACGACTGACAGGCGCAACCACGAGAACAGCCGCAGCCACGGTGACAAAGACGACGTCACTTAAATCAAAACAAAAGTACCAGACACACTCCAAGGCTCGGGAAGACGTCTGCTCAGCTCCGGGCCATCTGTAGTTCCCAGGGTCCCAGGGAGGACACAGGGGCCCCACCTTTGTCCTGCTCTAGTGGCTCAGGGGCCAATGGGCTGGGGGGTGATTAAACATGGCATTAGAGGTAAGGGGGGTGCTCAGCCCCCTCAGGGCCAGGCATGGAGCCAGAGCCGTGTGCTGGGGGCTCTGCGGTGGACAGACCTTGGCCCAGATCCTGGCTCTGCCACTTAGGAGCTAGGTGACCTTGGGCAAGTCACCTCTCTGAGCGCAGTTTCTTGCCCTTCAGAGAGGGCAATGCCACCTACCTGGCAGGGTTATCTGTAGGTGGCAAAGCACCTGGCCCACCTTACTGTCCATGAGAGCCAGGCTGGAGAGGCACGTGGGCCCACTCCAGAAACTACAGTCCCGGTGTCCTCCTGCCATTCTAAGGCCCCTGAAAGGCTTTGTGGCTGGACTGGTGACAGCACCAGGGCCATGCGCACTGACAGCTGCCCCAGGAGGGCTGGCTGCTGGGCTTCTTGTCGAGGAGGAGAGCCCAGGCTGTGTCAGGCTGTCCCCTACCCCAGCTCTCAGAAAGGGCTTTCTCCCGAACCTCAGTCACCCCTGAAACTGGGGGAGGGGCATACCTACCTCTCGGGGGCTGTGGAGGCCAAGGAGATGATGTGTGAGACAGTGCACTGTGGGGTGTGAGGCAGCCCAGGGGACCTCTTGCTTGTTGTGTTTGTTAAAGGAAGTGCATGGCCATGCCACTGAGGCCATCAAAGTGGGGGCTCTGCACTTGCCAGAGTGTGATGGGGTGGGGTGGCCATGAACTGCACAGACACCACTCTCTCAGGTGGTCTGGGCCAGACCAACCCTCTCTTAGTCTCATCGTCCCCTCTGTTCCTCTTCTTACGGGGCTGTGAAGGCATGCTGTGAACTACAACCCCCACCCGTGTCGAGGAGCTGGCCCGTGTGAGAGTGTGTGGTGTGTGGGGGGGCCCCGTGGTTGCAGCATGTGGCAGCCATGCAGTCTCTGTCCCGGGGAATGGACACACATCCCACACGTGCACTCTGCACATGTGTCCTTGGTGTGCACGTATGTGTCTGTGTGTGCATGGGGAAAATGGAGCTTTACTCCCCGGAGCTGCCTCAACACCCCGGTGGAGGCTGGGGGCAGAGTCTGAAGCCCCGTGGAGGAAGAGGATGTGTGCACATGTGTAGAAGTGGGCTCATGGGCTGACCACCAGGCCCAGGAAAATCTGGGGCTGACCTTGGCCTGAAGCTGTTATTCTGGCTGCACGTGGACCAGTCTCCAGCCTTGCCCGACCCTCCTGGTGGCCGCCCCACAGCCCTGATCCATGGGCCCTGACCAGAGCCCCTCACTCACCTCAAGCCTCCAAGTCACCCCTTCCCTGCCCTCTTAGGGGCATCCCCCCTGGAAACCCCCAATGGGTGTGATCCCCAGTCTGAACCCTCGCTGGGCTGAGAGGGCGAGGTGGAACATTCCTCAGAAGGCTGCTGTTTCTTTAGCAGCCACGCGGTAGTGTGTGTGAGGAACGTGGGCATACAAAAGGCTGGTGAGATGGTGAGAGCAGGTCTGGACCCCAGCTTCTACGGCCCTGGGGGGTGGCATGGAGCACTCTCATCTCCATCGCCTGCCCACCCCAGCCAGGCGTGGGCCCAGCCCCGGGAGCCTCCTGTACCTGGGTTTGGATCCGATTCAGGCCTCGGAACCACAGAATCTGGCCCCGCCGCAGCTCTCGCTCGGCGTGGTCTATCTCCTCCACGTCCTCATTGAGCTCCTCCTCTGGGATCTCCTCCTTCTGCGTGAGCCTGCCCGCCTCCTTGAGGAACTTGAGCCTGCTGGTCGGGATGGTGGCGATGACCTGCAGGGGACGCGACGGTCAGGGAGATGGGGGCTGTCCATCAGCTGGCCTCCTTCCTTCCCGTCACCTCCACCTTCCTCTCCCTCCCTCTCCTCTTAGCCACTTAGCTAGTTACATGTTCAACTCACTCCTTAACTCATCTCACTCATTCCTCAACTCAATCTTTACATTTCTTATTAATTTGCTTTTTAATTCACTCACTCATCCAGAGTCAGGGGAACATAGTGGAAAACCTTGGCCATTAGGAGTTGGACAGAAGTGACTTTGAATACTCCAGACCCTACTGGTGGCATGACCTTGGGCAAGTCACCCAACCTCTCTGAGCTCTCGTTTTCCCATCCATAAAGCTGAGAGCTATTCTCAGAGCTGGGGTGTCTAAGCTGCCATGTGTGAACCTGGCCCATGGCTGACCCTCAGGTCTCTGGGGTTCATTCCTCCTGAGGCTGTTGGGTCCTGGGATACCCAGCATGGGCAACGGGGGCTCAGGGCCTGGGTACCCTGGGGGAGAGCCAGTCCTGGGACTCTGGGAATGGCTGCCCTCCCAGAAAGGGAAAGCGGTATGGGGAGGGACTATGCCTTCATTCTGAGTCTTCCTCCAAAGGGCTCGTCCAGGGGGCTGAGGCCTGAGAGGCAGGACCTAGGGGGAAGCTGAGGTGGCGGAGGTGAGAGGCCCCTTACATCTCCTGCAAAGACAGACAGGGCTGGCCTGGCCGCTCAGCTCCAGGGCTTCCCTGGGAGTTGAAGGTCAGCATTGCCCACTGGCATCGTCCTTAGGGATTAGGAGTCTGCTGGCCCAGACGCCAAGAGCTCCCTGAGGGTGTGGGCCCCAGGGGACTAATGATGGCTTGTCCCATCATTAGTGCCCAGGGAATGGGGTTGCTAAGTCAAATCCAGTTTGTCAACTCTCTGAAGAAGCCCCAAAGTTTAAAGAAGTTCCCTTTGGATGAAACTAAACTTTCTTCTTCATCTTCTAGTTCATTTCTGCCACTGGAACCTCCCACTCTAGCCTGGGAACAGCTTGAAGGCAAGAACAATGTCTCAGGCCTCTGGTGGCCCCATGGCTGGATGACACGACCTTGGGAATAAAGTCCCTCTCGCCTGGAATCTGGCGCCTGGCGCTTCTCTGGCGCCCGACCACGTCCCAGTCGGCGCCTGTGAGCTGTGAGCACCGTGACCGTGTGGATGTGTTTGCATGCCCTGAACGTGGGCAGAAGTAGAGAAGGGAGTGCATGAGAGAATGTTCTGGGGTCATGGCTGGAAGGACCCCTACAGAACATCCGGCCCAGGGGTCCCCGGAGCCAGGGAGAGAGCATCTCAGATACAGCAAGAATAGCTCTGTGACGTGGCAGAGTTCGTCCCTCTTGCGTCCCCTCGGAGCCCTCCGATGGAGTCTCGGCTTGGTGCCCCACAACCTGCTAATCTCCACCACACCAGGTACTCATCCCTTCTTAACAACAAGCTGGCCTCAGGCTTTGAGCCTTCGCGGGCCATGACATCTGGTTAGCGTTTAATAACGTCATTCTCATTACATTATTTTTTTGTTAGGTTCTGTTTACAACAAGAGATGTTCATTTCCCAACCACGTTAGTAATATAAAGTTGCCTCTTGAAATAAATTTGTTAAAAAGCTGATGCAATTGAAAGAAAGTATTAAGTAAATTAACAAGTTCAGTGGTATATGGATATAAGGCAAAAATCATAGTGGTGGCACCCAAGTGACCAGCATTTGGGAACTGGGCCACCCCCTGTTGCTCCGATGCCCAATGATGGGGCGGGTCTTGCTGGGTGTCAGACAGCGAGTCCATGGCAGAGCCGAGACCCATTTCTGGGCTCCCAGAGTCCCCATCCCGTGCTTTTTCCCTTCCGCCATGACAGGCACCTCCTACAACCACCCGGAACTTACCTGGCCCCAGACGAGTTCGCCTAACCCAATGAAGATGCACCACATCCACTGGTCCAGCTGCAGCGGGGAGCAGCTGAATGGCTTCCCCCCAAACTGCACGATCACTATCTGGAGGGCAAGGGGGCGAGACAGAGACAGAGAGACAGGCCGTCAGGAGCCAGCTCAGGGCTCTGGGCCCAAGGGCCCTGGGGAGGGGCTCCGGCTGCCCACGGCCCGCCGCGGCCGGGTCAGAGTGGGGGCCTGGCTACCTGGATGGCAAAGGTGCCCAGCACGATGGCGCAGAAGATGGGGTTCCGGAAGATGCCGTCAAAGACGTTGCGCTCGCCGTGGATCTTGCGGGCGTTGACCTCGTTGAAGAGCTGCATCATGACGAAGGTGTTGAAGATGATGGTGTAGTGCTCCGAGGGCGGCGAGTGCAGGGGCGCGTTCCTCCCGCTGTCGATCTGGAACATCTTCTCGCCTGCCAAGCCGAGAGAGCGGGCGCTCGGCTGAGGGCCGTGGCCTGGGAGACGCCCGGCCCCGCGGGGGGCCTCTTCTGAGCAGCCAGGTGGGTCACCCAGACACGGAGGTGCCCCTGGACACAGGGGGCAGGGTGGGCCTGTGCTGTGGGGTGGCTGTGAGTGGGAGCGACGGGGTAACCAAACGCTTTCTCCTTTAGGGAGAAAAACCTCGGGAGGACTGTTTTCCACTTTTTCTGTGGAAATCTGATAAGGTGGCACGCCTGCTGGCGACACTGCTTATACAAAGTGACCCCTGGTTGGCAAACTCGCCCGGACTAGGCGGACTAGGCGTGAACTAGGACGCCTGGGGGGCCAGGGCTTTGGGCTCCCCCAGGAGTGCTGATGCTCGTGACTGAGCGTGTCCCTTGCTGACACCTCCGGAAGCTCATGGGGCTGTTACGAGACACCTCAATTCCCACTGGAGTTTGGGGCTTCCAGGCCAGGTGGCTCTGGACACACCGTGCGGCCTCACTCCCTTACACCTCAGCTGTCACGTGGTGGGGGCAGCCGCCCGGGCTGCCGTGTGGACCCCCGCGGATGGCATGCCTGGTGCCGTCCTGCAGCCTTCTGCAAAGCTGCGTAAGCTGGTGCCAGAGGGATAGTGGGGTTTTCTGAGTGTGAGGCGTCTTGCTGAGCCCAAGCCCACAGACAGTAGGTGCTCGAGTGGGGAAGCCAGGGTGTAAACCGGGAGCCTGCCCTCCCTCCATCTCCCCTGCCTGACAGCTCTCTCTCGAGTCTCTCCTAGTTTTGCATTCATGTGGCTTCCTCTAAAGCTTTTCACGATAATCTTTACAACAGTCCTGCCAACCCATCACCATCAGCATTTATGAAACAGGGTCCACGCCCCACCCCCATCCGTACTCTGGACTTTGAGGGCACGTGCTCGTTGGCATTGAAAGCCCAGCTCAAAGAGGCTCATGTGGAGGGAGTCTGCCCAGGTTGGGGACTCAGAGCGGGCCCTGACTCACTGTGTGACTGTGGGCCAGCCCTTCCTTTCTCTGGGCCTTGGTTTCCTCATCCATGACCTGGGGGTAGGCTTTGCCTGGATCATCTGTGAGGCATCCATGGAAACCAGGCCAGTCTTAGCCCCAGACAGACCTTGTCCTTCACTGGGCTTCTCCTCAGACCAGCTGCGTGCCCTTGGGCAAGTCACCTCACCCCTCCAGCCTCAGTGACCTCGTGGTACTGTAAGGTGGGGAGGTGGCACAGGTGCCTGCCTCAGGGAGTGGGTAGGAGACCAGCAGGCAGCCTACACGAAGTGCTGTAGGACAGTCGGCAGGGAGGCTGGACTGTGGCGCTGCCCCCAGAAAGCCTCGGCGAGGATGCCTTCCATGGGCAAGGAGGAGGTGTGGGATGGGTTGGAGAAGGGGCCACTCACTTCCCCAGAGCCGCAGGCCCCGCGGGGCTGGTGTGGGCATTAGTCAGCACCTGGGCACTGCCTTGCATGGCATATGCTGTGTCTGGAGTGGAAAAAGCCCTGGCTTTGGGGTTGGCCAGACCTGGGACAGGGCCCGGCTCTGCCCAAGACTTGCTGTGTGACCTTAAGCAACTAACTGGACCTCCCTGGACCCACTGGCAAACAGGAGGGCGGATGTGAATTCAGAATGTTAGGTCCGGGCCATGGTGTCCCCACTGGACGGGGTGGGGGACTCACCCACAAAGAGCAGGGTGAAGATGAGGGTGAGCTGGTAGACGGCGTGGCCCAGGATGTTCTTCATCATGGTCCGAGAGATGAGGGGCTTGTTGCGCCCGTAAGGCTTCCTCAGAAGCAGCGTCTCGGTGGGCGGCTCGGTGGCCAGTGCCAGTGAGGCGAACGTGTCCATGATGAGGTTCACCCAGAGCATCTGCACGGCCTTCAGAGGGGAGTCCTGGGGACAGCGGCCGTGGACAGGGCTGTCAGGGAGGAGGCCGGCCCCACCTGCTGCTCCAAGTGCCGGCGTGGGGCTCATCGCTGGGGTCGCAGCACCTTCCTGCTGGAGCCTTGGGGCCGGCTCTGCCCAGTGGTCTGCCCTCGGCTGACCTGTGCCCTGGGCTCCCGTGCAGGTCCGCTAGGCCATCCCTGAACAGCCCAGACCTGCCACCTCAGCCCTGTCTTCTCCCCCAGGGAGAAAATGGAATCCCCAGGCCCAGTGGACACCAGCTTCCTGCCTCCCGTAAATTTAGCCCCGTCCCGCCATCTTCCCTCCTCCCTCCAGCCTCTGTGGACCGTCTCCCCTCCTGGCTAAGGCCAAGACCTCCGCCACCGTCTCCAGCCCAGACCCGGTCTCCTCCGCCTCCCTGCCCCTCCCCTCAACTCTCAATGGCTCAGGTCTGTCCTGTCCCACAGACAAGCCCGTGACCACCTCCCCTTTCACTGCTACCCAATTTCTCTTTACTTCGTACGGTCGCTTTACCCTAAGCGATTATTGTGTGTACCTACGATTCCAAAAATAATATATTTTCTTGGTAGAAAATCTGAGCAAGTATGGAATGGCAGGAGCAGCCAAAACCCATCCACGATCTCAGCACTTCCAGGTTCCCACCGTCCGCATTCTGCTGTGGATCCTTCCACACCGCCCTCTGGCTGAGACTGGGGTCGCACATTGATATTGTTCTGTGCACAGTCACATCACGTGGTCTACACTGCCCAAAGTTGCTGAGTCCATTTGTCCTCCTCCTTCCGCCCACCCTCGCATGCCTTGTCCTCCGCAGCCAGATGCTGGCCTGTGCACACCCCCCAAATGCCTCTCTTCAAGGTCACCCATGCCTTCCTTGTCACGGTGGAGGGATGCGTCTTCCAGCCTCATCTCACTACCTCGCCACTCTCCTGGTCCCCTCCTCCTCTCTCCATCTCCCTCAGGGCTCCTCTTCCTCTGCCTTCTGGATCTGTGTCGCCCGTGGTCCCTTCTTTGGTCCTGCTGTCCTCTCCCTACCTGTCTCCCTGGCTGCAAGTGCCGACTTTTCCCCCCAAACCCCCTCTCCAACCCAGACCTCCCCCTCTGGCTCTAGCCTCATCTCCTGATGGCATACCTCCTCCAGGAAGCCCACAGACTCTGTCAGCCCAATAGCCTGAATCGAGCTGTTCCTCGCCCCTCGGTCCTCTCTCAGTGTGGCTCCTGAGGCCCCCTCTGCCTGCACCCCGTACACCCACTCACCTCCTAGGTATCGATCACAGCCCTCCTCTGGCCGTCTCTCCCACCTCTGCCCTGGCTCCATCACGCTCCCCATGACCCACTGCTTCTTCCTGCCCATCAGCCTTCTCTGATCGCATGCACCTCAGGGTCAGGGCCCCCACAGCCCCACCAAGGCTTGCATGGCCATGGCACCAACTCAGTCCAAGACCTCAGGCAAACTGATAGTCCTCTCAGAACCTCAGTTTCCCCATCTGGCATCAGTTGGTCTCCAAGAAGCCTTGTGAGAGGGAGTGTCATGGGGTGTCCCCAAGCCACCATTAGGGGGAGCCTCTCACCCACAGGCCAGGAGAAGGTCCTTGTGAGCAGAGGTCCCCCAGCCACCCCGGGGCTCTGACTCAGGGCTGGGGGACTGAGTGCTGCCATGTGCATCCCCAAGGGCTCAGAATGTGACAGAGGGGAGTGGCATTCCCAGGGCCACACAGCGCTTGGGGCAGTGTGGCCTCCAGGCCTCCGGGGCACCTGTGGGCAGCAGCTTGTCTTCCCACGTGGCAGCTGGGAGGATCCCGGCCTCAGAATGCCCCCTGTCTCCTCCCTGGGCCAGGCTAGTCAGCCTCTGGGGGAGGTGGGAGGCTGCGGGAGCAATGGCAGGTGAAGGCCAGTCTACCCTCTGACCTGAGTTTCTGCCTCTGTCAAATGCGGATCCTCACAGTTCTGCTTCCTGGGGCTGGGTGAGGAGGCAGGGAGGCTGGAGATGGCGGGGCCTGCCAGGCGGCTTCACAGGGCTCAGGGTACGGGGCTGCTCAAGACCCAGACATGGTGACTGGACAGATTCCTGCCTCTCCCAATGACACAGAGACCCCGACCCCCTCCTGCTGCCCCAACCTGGCCTCAGGAACCCAGCAAACAGGCCTCTCCCAACACAACCCCATGCCAGAACTAAGGCCCCTGGGCCCCGCTGGCTCCTCATGCCCACCCGGCCACCTGATGGCCCTTCATGGCCAGGGGCCCTGCCTTCCCTCAAGGATTGCCTCTCCAGCCTCCTGGGGCAAGGGCCAGGCCTGTGCCCAGGGCCGGCAGACATGGAGGTGAAGCCTGGCATCTCCCACTTGCTGGTGACCTTGGGCAAACCCCACCACCTCTCTGAGCCTCAGTTCCTCCATCCACGGGGCTGGCGCCTCCCCGAGGTCTGCAAGGCAGCTCCCGGCCCTTGGCAGGCACTCCAGCGATGGGTGCGACAACCTGGAATGCCCCTCTCCCAGGCTTGCCCGTGGAGCACACCCTGCCCTGCCCACCCCCCGGAGGACCCACCTGTGTGATGCAGGCGCCTGTGAAGGCCACGATCACAGCCACCACGTTGACTGTCAGCTGGAACTGTAGGAACTTGGAGATGCTGTCATAGACGTTGCGGCCCCACATCACCGCCTTGACGATGCTGCTGAAGTTGTCGTCCGTCAGGATGATGTCCGAGGCCTCCTTGGCCACATCTGTGCCTGCGATGCCCTGTGGGGACGGGGACAGGAGCCTGGGTGGGGTGACCAGGGAGGCGAGCAGCTCTAGCAACACTGTCCTCGCCCCCATACATCCTCAGTCCTACACAACCCCCCACATACCCACACCCAACTGCCAGCACAGCCAGACCACACGGAACACACGCACATGTGCGCACACACACACAGACACAGGCACAGACACACGCCCCTACTCCTCACAGGACCAGCCCCCTGAGGCCAACGCTTTGCCCTCAGGAAGCCTCTCTTTGGCCCCCCCCCCAGACCCATTACTGCAGGGAGCCCCCTTTAGCCTTCCAGCAGACCCTGAGGGCCAGGTTGAGCCTCGAGAGCACTGGGCACCTAAAGTGGACTCTAGGTGGGCTAGAGTGTGAACTGGGGGTCCTGCACCGCCAGCTCAAGGCTGTGTTGTCCATGTCCCCCAACCCCCTGCCTACAAGCTCCTGCCAGATGCCGCCCAGGTCCCTGGTGAACCGCTCCTACCATGGCGAAGCCCACGTCGGCCTTCTTGAGTGCAGGTCCGTCGTTGGTGCCATCCCCTGTCACGGCCACCACCTGCCGCTGCTCGGTGTGCGTGCTGTCGATGATGCCTATGGGGTGGGTGGGAGTGTGCTCAGGGCCCCGGGACACTCAGTGGGCAGGGGCAGCCTGGGCCAGCCCTGACCCTCAGGAGGACCCCAGGCTGCGCACAGCCTCCTCTCTGGGCCCTGCCCTGCCCCGACCTTCCGTTGTGGTCCTTCCCAGCCCCAGGCTCACCCACAGCTCCCAGCTCCTGCAGGGGACGTCGGGCACCTTAGCCCAGTGCTGGCTTTCAGCCCTCCATGGTCTGGACCTGCTTGCCTCTCCAGCACCCTCTTTGCTCTCTGCAGACTGTGGCCACACTGGGGGCCACTGTGGCCAGAATCACCCCCCCCCTTTCCTGTACTCCAGGGCCCCACAGTCTGCTCCCCCAGCACCCTCTCCGTGGGACGTCCAGTCACATCTGACGAGGCCTGGGCTGTGCCATTTGCCAATGACCCCTGACCCACCGTTCTGGCTTTGACCTCTCTCCAGGCGTTCATCCTCAATAAAATCTTCAACAAATAACAGAATGAACAGGTGACATGTGGCCCTTGTCACTGAGCTGGGACCAACAGAAAAGGGCGGGTGAAAGATGTCATCATTGGACATGTGTGAGTTGGGGTCCCGAGCAGAGATGTCCACGGGCAGGACAGAAATTTGAGTGTCAACCTTGACATGTCTCTCTCTCATTCTGCACACCAAATCCATCACCAAGGCCTGCAGATCCTGGCTCTGAAATTCCCCTGGAACCCGTCCACTTCTCTCTGCCCCACCCCCTCTGCCCCCAGCGTCTCCACGCCCCCTCTCACTAACCCCAGGCTCCCCTCCAATCTGCACTGCAGCCCAGGATCTCTCTCTAACACCCGAGCCTGAACCTGTTCCCCAGCTGAGTCGTCCCCTCACCACCCGCCCTGGCCTCAGGATGACATGTGCATGCACATTCTCTGCTCCACTGACAAGTCTGAAGTCCTCTGCGGCCAGGCCTCACCTGTCCTCTTCTCTTCTCTTCTCTTGCCCCCTGGCCACCCCCAATCTGTGCTCTAGCCACAGAAATGGCCCTCGGTCCTGCAAAGCCAGCTCCCGCTTGCCCGTCTTTGCACAACCTGTTCTCTCAGCCAGCTGTCCTTGTCACCCACCTGTAGTCTCATGCCACTTTCCCTAGGAAAGCTTTGTGACACCCTGAGGACACCCACCCACTCTAATCAGATCACCGTAGCTCCCATGCGTGGGTCTCCCTGTCCTGTGCCTGGCAAACAGCAGCCTGTGGAATGAGGGTCCCCAACTTGGGGCAGTGTACCCCCTAACACCCCTCTTCCCCCAGCTCTTTGCAACTGTCAAAGTCCCACCCTCTGCAAGGTCCAGCTCCGAGGCATGGGCTCAGGGAGTGTCCTGGCCACTCCCCTAGCCATCCCACTTCCCAGACTGTCCAATCTCTGTCCACTTGGTTTTGAGGCCTTTGACCCCGCTGGTTCCCTCAGCGTGCCTGGGTGCTCCTCCGAGGCAGGGAGGGGGCCAACTTTTTCTCTGGGGCTCCCCAGGCTGGCCCTGGCCTTTGCAGAGCCCTGCCTCTGCTTCCAACAGAGAAGGGAGCTGGGGGAGCACCTTCTCTGTGTGTCGTCTCCTCCACCTCCTGCCCTGCCACTCCGCTGACACAGCCCTGCTACGAATGGTCACGTCCTGTGGCCACCTCCTATGCTCACATCCCTGGCCTGTCTCTCGGGACCTCTCAGCAGCTGGTCATGCTGTGGACTACCCCCTCTCCTCAGCAGGCCTCCTTCCTTGTCTTCCTAGACACCACTGCTCCTGGTCACCCTCCGACCCCCCGCAGACAGGGCTCCGCCTCTGCCCAGCACTCAGCTGGGAGATTCCGGGCTCCAGCCGCATCCTCTGCTCTCCCTCCTCGGCATACTCCACTGACGTCTTTACCCCTGGCCAGCTCTCTCTCCTGACGCCTGACTCCTTGGATGTCCAGCTGTCTTCCGGACATCTCCACTTGGATGGCAGAGGGCCTCCAGCTCAGCCAGTCCCAAACCAAGGGGGTCAGTTTCCCTCAAATCTGTCCCTTCTCTTGCGACTCCTAATAGCCAATTGCCCACTCAAAAACCTCACACCTGCCGACTTCCAGCCCACTGCCCTGTCACCACCCCGGTCCCGGCGTCACCTCTCACAGCTGGACAATCCCGGCAGGCCCTCTGTTTCCGGGCCACTCTCCACACAGCAGGGAGGGAGCTTTCTAAACAAGGCTTCTCCCTTCCAGACCCTCCCACGCTCCCACCCGGCTAACAGCACAGGTCACGCGCCTGGCGCTCAGGGCCCTGCACCATCTGACGGCCACTCCTCCCTCGCTGGCCTCCTCCTCCCGTCTCCCTCTCTTGCTCAAGGTCCTGGCCCAGCCAGCTGAACTTCTTTCCACTCCTTCAGGGTGCTGGGAAGTCCTTGCCTCTGGGCTTTCCTAGGGCAGTTTCCCCGCCCTGCCTGAAACACAGGCCTTCTCCGGGACTCCCATCCCACCTTCGATGGCCTGTGACCTGCCGCCCATCCTCAGCTCGTGTTTGAGGACAGCAGAGGGCCCAGGTCATCCTTCTCTTCCTCCAGTGCTGCCTTCATGGGGAAACCACCTATTTAATGTCTGCTGGATGGAACCTGGGCCGTGAATCCCAAGACGGAGGAACCACGTCTGCCAAGAGCCAGGGGTGGCACATAGTGGATCCTCAGCAAATATTTATCAAGAGAATGAGGGAACGAAGGAATGAGCGAATGAATGAGAAACGGGGATAGGTTGGGGCCTAGTTCTTGGGTATGTGGTTCTGGGGTTCTGTGTTTCTGTTCCCAGGCCTGATCTGCCTCCATTAACGTCCCTGGAGAGCACTTTTGGGAGAGGAATCCAAGATGCCCTACGATGACCCCAGCCGGAAACCGTCCCTACTGTGTGACTCTGGACGTGCCCAGCATCTGGCCACTTGGATGGGCTCAGCGAGGGGTGTGCCCTCTCCCTGGAGGGAGTCGGGGAAGGAGAAGGATGCCGGCTTTCAGCCTCATCTCTCACGTTGCTAGTCCCAGGATAGCCCATCCCTGGGCCTGGTTACAGATACTTGTTAGGGGCCCCAGAGACCAGGCAGACCAAGCGTCTGGAACTCACAAGCTCGGGGCCAGACTGAGAACATAAATAAATGAAGTGGGCTGAGGGTCAGACAACAAGCAGTGGTGAAGACAGTGTCAAATGTGAGAGGGCATGGTCTGTGTAACGTCATTCAAATTCAACATAAAAAAATGCGTTGTACCACTCAAATAAAAGGTGTCTGTGGGCCCCATTCAGCCCTCAGGCCATGAGTTTTGGACCTAGATTGGCAGGCCCATTGCTTCCTACAGGGTGTGGAGCCCAGAGAGAAGATTCATGACTCCTCATTCCACTGTGGCCCCGAGCAGGCCTCCTAGGCCCGCAAAGGGGACGAGCCGAGGGTGTCCCCAGGTGTGGGTGCAGGTGCCAGGAGAGGGAGGCCGGCAGAGGCCTGGTGCCTGGCCTCAGAACCACCTTCGCCTGCTGAGTCTCACCTTTGACCAGGGTGTGCTTGTCCGTGGGGGAGGAGCGAGCCAGCACCCGCAGCTTCGGCCAGATCTTGTCGATTCGCTCCTGCTCAATCTGGAGAGGGATTGGGAAAGGTGGGTTGGTGGGGTCAGGGAGAGAAACTGAGGCCCGGAGAAGGGAGAGGACTCACCCAGAGTCTCTGGGCTCTTAGTGGCACACTGGCTGGTTTCTGTACAATTATGCAGCACCCGTGCCTCCCAGCCCCCGTCCAAGCTCATCCCTCTGAGGACCCTTTGCACTGGGCCACGTACCTCTCCCTTCTCGTTGCGGATCCTCCGGTTGAACTCCTTGCCCTCAAGGCACAGGAAGTCCTCCCCAGGGTGGATGATGCCACACTTGATGGCGATGGCCCGGGCTGTGTTGATGTTGTCACCAGTGACCATGCGGACGGTGATGCCTGCCCGCTGGCACTTGCGGATAGCTTCTGGGACCTGGGTGGGAAGGCAGGAGCCATGGGGACAGGTACTACCTTGGTCAGGTCCTCCCTGCCCTCATGGACTCCAGAGTGAGCCCTGTTCACAGGCAGCAATACTGTAAGGGTCCTAGATGACCAGAAGATACTGATGGCACGTGGACCATCTCCTCCCTTCCTGTGCCCATGGCAGGCATTGTTAATCGATCACAGCACCCTCTGAATAAACCTGGATGTGGTTTAGAATTCTTCTCTGCAGAGTCCCACGCAGCCACCACCTATCAACTGTAACAGTCCATCCTGAGATGAAACCATTAGCTGTCCTGGCTTGGGCAAGGACTTTGAGAAAGACCCCAATAAACACCCCTCGGATCTGGCCCCAGGCACGAGTAGAGAACACTCCCCTACCGCACAGGATCTTGTCACTGCTTTATCCACCTGCACGTTTCCTGCAAACTCAGCGATAAACACGTTCGAGTATTTTCAGGTTTTTGGGGGGTGGGCAGGGACATTGCATTTGGGGCATTTTATTTACGGAATGTGATATTGTCTTAGAATAAATGCAAATGATTATGCTTCATGTAAGATCTGAAATTTCCCTGTGAGACTAAGGACTGCCTTCTACCTGCTCTGTAATGACAGACTGACATCTGGGCCAATCAGGCCAGCCCAAACCCAGCCAATCAGAAGCCAGCAAGGCCTGTGTGTGTGTGTGTGTGTGTGTGTGTGTGTGTGTGTCTCCCGCAGAGCTGCAGGGGTGTGTGTGTGTGTGTGTGTGTGTCTCCCGCAGAGCTGCAGGTTTGCCCAGCAATTAGGATGCAAAAACCAGACTGGACACAGAGCAACTGAACAAGAATTCTTACCCAGGGGCAGTGACAAATAATAAAATAATAAGGCACTATTTGCGGCAAAACGTCTTTGAGTGGGAGAGGACATGTCAGAGGCAGAAAGTCCAGTTGTGTTAAAAGACCAAAGCCCTCTAGAATCTCAGGCCTGGAGGGGCTGGGTCCTGCTCCCCATGCCCCTTGCACATCTCAGGGCCTGGGAGCACACTCCCCGCCGCCCGGCCAAGCCACTGCTGAGAGAGTTTGAGGACTGTTATGGGTTAAACCATGTTCCCTCAAAAAGATACACTGACACCTCACCCCCAGTACCTCAGAAGGTGACCTCACTTGGAGACAGGGTCACTACCCCGGTAAGCAAGTTGAGACGAGGGCATTTGGGTGGGCCCCATCCAAGGTGACTGTGTCCCCACGGGGGGAGTTTGGACACACACACACACACACACACACACACACGGGGAGAACACCACGTGAAGATGAAGCCGAGACTGTGTGATGCTGCCGCATGACAAGGAGCGCTGACGAGCGCCAGCGAGCCACCAGGAGCTGGGAGAGGCCTGCGACAGCTGCACCCTCACAGCCTGCAGAAGGAACCGCCCCTGCCGACACCTCCATCGTGCACCTCCAGCCTCCAGAACTGGGAGACATTGCAGTTCTGTTCTTCCAGCCCCCAGTTTGTGGCACTGCCTTACAGCAGCACCAGGAAACGAACACAGAGGGTCAGAACGCTGGTCCAAACCCGGCCGTGGACGACTCCTGCCTGCTGCTCCCCTCCTGCCTTTAGGAATTCTGAGAACAAGGGTCAACCTAGGAAATATCGCCTTTGTCCGACCCCATCCATACCCACTGCTGCCCCTTTAGCCTGAGCACCACACCTGGGGCGGTCACTGCCCAGCCCCTCCCTGGCCTCCCTGCCCCTGGCCTTGCCCCTCTTCGTCTGTCCCCACCGTGACCTCCAGCCACCTGCCTAACGTCCAGCCTGTGACCCCTTTCCTTCAGGGGCTCCATCCACCGCTTGTAAAGAAAGTCCTGGGATCTTGGGAGGAGGGAGGAACAGATGCCGTGGGCACAGGGTCCAGGTCAAGGGGAGGCGACCTCTCCCACTGCCAGAGTTCCCTAAGATCTGCTCTGTGGTGGCAGGGAGTGACCTCCTGTCACTGAAAGGCTGGGCGGGGGGAGCCGACCATGGGCCTCCTCTGGTGCATTTCCAGGCCCTGGGAGGAGCCCTCTGGTGCCCACTCAGGCTCGGGGCCACGTGAGCGAGGCCTCTGCCTCTGCCACAGGGGCTGCTCACACGAGCAAACACAGCCTCTTCTCACGGAGCCAGAGGGAGTGGGGCTGTGGGGTGTTTGAGATCCCATTCACATGACTTAGTGTCCTCACAACGGCTGTACCAGGGCCGCAGCCCCTGCCGTCCCTGGTCCCAGAGGACAGGGAAGAGCCATGGTGATCTTGGGAACACATACTTTATCTGGCTCCTGCTTCAAAAGGACTAACTTCGGTTATGTTGGTTTCAAAGATGCTTGAGTTCTTGTAGTCGGAAAGAACTTTAGGTCATGACTCCGACCCTCTAAGGATTACTGCCTGGATCTCCTTCCATGCATTCCCCACAGATGGTCGGCCGGTCTCAGCTTGCATGCCTCTGATGACGGGGTGCTCACTCCCTCTAAGGCTGACTGCTCCATGGTGGAACGAATCTATCGTATCCTTTCACATAACCATTATTTTTTCAAATAAGAGAGCAGTTACTCGGGGTCAGACCTGTCCTCTTGTATGGAGACAGGGTCTTTGCTAAAGGTCTATACAAAGGGCTCCAGGAGGGCGCTGTCACTTTAGAAGGAAGTGGATGGGGAGGAGAAATCCATAAGAGCTTCCTGGAGGAGGGGCTGTTTGAGCTGCTTCTGTTCAGCCAAGAGTAACTGAGGCTCTGGTGCCGGGTACTGTGCCCAGGCTGGGGCTCCAGAGATGACTACTTCCCTGTGGTCCTGGCTGCACAGGAGAGAGGGTGGGAAGGGTGACCCGGAGGGCCCGAGGCTGAGGGCTCTGGAGGCTGCAGTCTGCCGATGGCTCAGAACGCCCTCAGGGCCTGGTGCACGGCCGGTGCCTGGTAAATGTGGGGCCTCGTGGAACGTCTCTGTGCTTAAGTCCCTCCAGGCCTGACCCGGGACCCATGGTTTCACACAGAGCCGGGAAATGGGTTCGGACAGCGACATGCAAACCCTTCACAGTTTAGCTCCAAGCTTTATTCTTCACTCCTTCACCCACTCGGCAAACGGCTGTCGCCCCTCGAACTGTTCAGGGCGCCGAGGATCCAGAGACAATTAAGACTCAAGCCCCAGAGCCGCTGGTCTGGTTGAAATATGCTTTCCACGTAGATAAACTGGCCGTAAAATTAAAACATGAAAGATTCCTTCTTTTGCTAAAATTATCCTGGATATTTCTTGCTGAGGAAAAACAGCCAGGAAATGGGTGCTTCCTGTTTTCATTAAATAAAGGCTTTTAAACATCTGTTGTTTCTGGTGACAGCCGTTGTCTGTGACTCCGAGGGCTCCCAACGCCCCCGGATAACCCGGGAATCCGAGCTGCGCTGTCCTCACGGCTCTATCCTCACGGCTCTGACCAGCCTCAGAGACCGTGCCCCCGGGGGTGTCAAGCCTGCTCTTATCTGCTCTCTCCTTTGTCTTCTCGAGGGAGGAGGGCAATGTGAGACTCACCCCCTTGACAGATGGGGAAACCGAGGGAGGCAATCTGTCTGGCGGCAGCTGAAAACGAATCTGAACACGCCTGTAGGTGCCTAGAGGTGGTCCGGGCAGAGATGTTCCCCCTGGTCTGCCTCGCAGCTGCCCAGGAGAACCTCACACAAACATGCTCAGTAGACACGGACACACCTCAAAGGTCACCCAGGAGACTGGTGACAGCAGCTGCCTCTGAGGTGGGAACTGGGGGCCCTGGGTGGCCTGGGGGCTCCCTTGCCCTGTCTGTGCCACTGGATCATTTGAATTTGGCTCCAGGTGCACAGATCGCCCAGCCTAAAACAAAGGAACAAACAGGAAACCGCACCTGCCGGCCTGCTTGGCCCTGCGCCCACCCCTGCCCCCCGGGAGACGCTCGCCAGGTCAGAGCTTTTATCCTTTCAAGTAGTGGCACCAGTAACCTTGCTGTGTCCCCCACTTGTGAATGTCCAACTTTCTCTTTGTTCAGATGGGGAAACTGAGGCCTGGGGAAGAGATGTGCCTGAGGTCCTCTGTGAAGGAGTGGCAGGGGCGGGACTAGAATCCCTGTCCCTTGACTGCTGTGTCACCCGAGTGAGTCACTGGTCTCCAGCACAGCTTACAGCTTCTAAGTCCACATCCTGGGGGTGCCAAGGGAGAGAGAAGGTCACCAACACGGATGCGCTGACGGAGGAAGTGAAGGAAAGTGTGGGCAAAACTTCTGGGCAGCTGGCTCCGAGCGTCAGGGCTTAGAAGGGACCTGAGGGGCACCCAGGCCCACCTCCCGTTGTACAGAGGCGGAGACTGAGGCCAGCGAGGGGAAGTGCTTGTCAGGGGTGGAGTTGGGGCTGGGATCCAGGCCCCCTTCCTCCAGCGCAGGGCGAATGGGCTGCCTGTCCTCCCGGAGTCTGTGCCTGAAGCCAGCTTCGCTGCAGGATCCTGTGTCACCAGAAGAGGCCAGGGACCCAGCCCAGCCCCCCTCGGGCCCTCCCTCTCCTCCACTCGCCCTCCTGACTCAGAAATGTTTGCCCTTTCATTTCGCAGCACCGGGAGGAGGTCCCGGGGCAGGAAGGCAGAAAATCTGCTCTCATCTGGCTTTGCTCAGCCACTTACGGCAGGACTTCAGGACGTTGCTGTCCCTGTTTCGGCGGCCGCAGTGTTTTCATCTGCGAATTGGGGGTGTGGGGAGGGGTCAGGACAAGACCAGCAGCTCAAACCTTGAGTCGTGCCCCTTTAGTGGGCTGTGAAATCAGTTTATGGGGTGGGGACCAGCGTTTAGTAAAGACAGAGAGAGAAAAATCCACATTACTTTGTGAGATTCTTATTTTGGTTAAGCGTGTGTTTACTGAGTCATGACATAAAATACATTTCTTGTTATTGTGGATCATGGCCAAAAAGAGTGTGTGTCCGATGCTGTCTTCCACCACACCTCAGGGGCTCCAGGGTGCAGGGCCAGGAGCTCTGGGTGTGGGGCTGGAGGGGGCTCTGGGGAAGGCAAGGACGGGCGAGCCAGGCTGGCCTCATGCACCGTGCATCTTGTCACCTGAAAGGTCACACATTAGCAGCTGGTAATGAGCAGGCACCCCACAGGGAGGCGGAGCAGACAGCCTGTCTGTCCAGCGAGAGACGCAGCCTGCAGGGAACTGTGCATGGGCTGTGGTGACAAGCACCAGGGGCATGAATCGCCTCTGCTGTTTTAGGCTCTGGGTAGCAGTGAGGACGCCTCTGTGTGTGTGTGTGTGTGTGTGTGTGTGTGAGATGAGCACCAGGCATGGTATTGGAAGACTGGGGTTCAAGTCTCATTCATTCTCATTCACTCATTCCACAAACACTTACTGAGCACCTTCCACCGGCCAGACTTGGTAATAGGGGCTGTTACATGTCACTGGATCCAGGGTAATGAATTTATTGGGAAGGAGCATAAAGGAAGGGGACCTACATTTATGGGCCACCTACCTCATGCCGGACACTCTACCTGTTGCTTGTAAGTATGATCTGACACCTCACAATATCCCAGAGCGCGTGTGTGTGTGTATGATACTATTATTAACCCCAGTCTACAGATGAGGAAATGGAGGCTCAGAGAGGTTATGTAACTGGCCCAAGGTCACAGAGCCAACAATGCTGGGACTTGGGATCCCAGGTCTGTCTGATGCCTGAGGTCCCATTCTTGACCCTCTCCATGCTGCCTAAACATGAAGGTCCCCGTCTGCGGCCTTCTAATTTCCCTCGGTCTTTGGAAGGCAGAATCTTACAGCATGGGGGCCAGGAACTCGGAGAGCGTTTTGTCTGCCTCCTTACACTTTAAAAAGGGGGAAACTGAGGCTCGCAGAGGAGCAGGGAACAGCCAGAGACCTCCAGAGAAGGGTGTCAGGGCAAGTGAGGAACACTAGCCTTGCCCCTGGGGGGAGGAAGGTGGCCCCGAGGGGCATTGTCACCAAATCCCATGGCCAAGGTCAATCTGGGCCCAGCCTGGGCCTGGCCGGGGACCCGGGTCTGGGCCCCGCAGCTGTGTTGGTCCTGGGAGGAAGGGAGGCTGGCCGTACTGAGGCATGCCTCGTGCCTGGGCTCTGCCCTCTGGGGCGCCACGGGAAAGCTGACTCACTCGGCCTGCCCACTGCAGTGCTGTAGGGGTTCCAGCCAGCTCTCTCCTCTTCCCATAGCCTCTCTCTAGCCTGGGCAACCTGACTAACCACCAACGGCCATCCTGCCCCACCCCTGCAAACCCCAGCACCGAATTCTCTGCCTTTCCCGAGATGCAGATTCAGCTCAAGAAGACCGGAGACCTGCGGGGAGCTGAGCACCCCAGTGAGTGTGTTATTACATGGCCTGCCTCCATCCTTACGGGGCCGGGCTGCCGTCATGCCCTTCCCTTCTGCCTTCAGCTAACTTTCTAGCTCTGTTCCCCTGGAAACCTGATAAAGGCCGACTGCCAGCGGGGTCACGGGCGAGCTTGGTAGGGTAAACTGCATCCGGACGGGGACAACTCGAAATGCTGGTGAGATGCCACACTTGGGGGCTTCCTGAGTGTGGTGATCTTTGTTCCTGGGCATCTCCTGTGCAGGGACCCTGGAATCTAGGAGACTCTGGCTCCCATGGGGCAGGAGGCTTCCAAGGCAGGGCAGCCCCCATGCTTGTCCATTGAGTGCCAGGGGGCTGGGTGGATGGCTCTGGGACTGCCCCATGGTGGGGTAACGCCTGCCAGCAGGACGTGCATTCTGCCTTTTGTCCTCAGCAGACTGATGCCAAGGGCAGCCTATGCTGGTCTTAGGAGTCCGAGTGTTTAGAAGCAGGCGGAGTGCTGCAGGGAAATGTGGCTCAGAGAGGTGAGGCAACTTATGCCAGGTCACCCAGCAGGCTGGACTCCCAGCCTCGCCCCCTTCCCCGAGGCTGCTGGTAGCAGGCTTACCTCGGGCCGCACGGGGTCCTCGATGCCCACCACACAGATGCAGGTGAGGTCGTTGAGGATGTCATTCTCGTTGTCCCAGTCGGGCTCGGGGCTGCTGGGGAAGTCGCGGTAGGCCACGCAGATGGTGCGCAGCCCGTCGCAGGCCATGGGCTCGATCACTTTCTTCACCATCTCGTCCCGGTCTCGGGGCCGGAAGACCCGGGGCTCGCCTGCTCCACTGAGGATTTTGCAGCACCTGGGGAAGGACGGGAGGAAGATGGGGGAGGTCCGGCCAAGGGCCCAGAGATCCTCCCGCTGCCCAGCTCGAGCTCACCCTCCGCCCTGCTGGCTGTGGCCGGTCATCCAGTGGCCGTCCAGCCCATCTCCCATAATGCTTCAGGACTGGTCCTGGCCACGGGGCCCCAGGCAGGGATGAAATCAGAACCAGCCAAAAAGAATCAGGCAGCCTTTTTCTTGCCATATCGGCCCAGGCCATTCAGCAAGATCTGCTTTATATTTACAAGATTTCATCTAAAAAAAAACAGTTCCGTGGCTAAAATGGTTTTCAAAGCTGTAAACGTGGGCCAGCGGTTCTTGATGCTGCCTGCACATTTGATCGGCTTGGGGAGCACTGAGTAAAAATCCATGTGTAAGCCCCACCCCCAAGGTTCCCGTGCAGTGTGTCCAGGAATCAGTGGTTCTTTAAAAGCTCTCTGGGGTGATTCCAATGCGTAACCAGGGTTGAGAACCACTGGACTAGACCAATCTCCTCCAGGTACGAGGGGGGAAACTGAGGCCCAGAGAAGGGGAGGGACTTGCTTAATTCTCAAGGCTTATTTCTGGCACCTGAGGTCAGAGGAGACCGGCTACCGCCAACCAACTCTATGCTAAAGTAGGTGAAATAAGGGAGATCTAACAGCGATAATGGGTAGAACTTCCTACCAGCGACTAAGGGAGGAGGGAGGGAAGGGCTCTGAGGAATAGTAGAAAAAGCACCAGGCCAGGGGACGTGGAGGTGGTCCTGCTGTGGGACGCTGGGCAGGGTCCTCTTGGCGCCTCTGGGTGCCAGGTGGCCCCTCCAACCCGGGCCCCCCGACGGCCAGGGCTGCGTGACCTGGGGGTGTCTAGCTCCCGGAGCCACTTACTTCTTGAGCACGATCTCGGAAGCGCCCTTGCTGTACATGCGGAAGCTCTCGTCGGGCAGCTTGATGACGGTGCTCATGGACTTGCGCACTGAGTTGAAGGTGTACACTTTGTACAGCTTCTCCTCTGGCATCTGGCTGCGCACGGGCTCGTAGTCCTGCTTCAGGTCCAGCACGAAGCCCAGCAGGCCGCACTCCGTCTTGTTGCCCACCTGCCGAGGCAGGGCGCCCTCCTTCTCGGGGGGCTGCGGAGAGAGGCAGGGGTGGCTCACAGGAGGCCCCAGGGCTGCCGCCTGGTAGTCTGGGGGCTGGGGGAGCCAGTGCCAGCCCCGGCCGCCCCCCAACCCCCATCAGCGAGCCTTCTGCCTCCCCTGGCTCCCTCAGGCCTGCATCCCAGACCCAATCCTGGTTGGACGAAAGCAGTTAAGCAAGACCAGCTTTTTGAAACCTATGAACTGTTTCAAACATAAAAACATGACAGAGGATAATAAAAGAAACAGTTGTGTACGGACCATCCAGCTTTATACTTAGCGTGAAGTCACGTTTGCTTCAGATGTTTCTTTTTTAAGAGGTAAAACCTAACAGATAAAGCTGAATCCCCCCCTTGTGTCCCTCCTCATCTGCATAACCCCCCACTTGTCCCAGAAAGAAACTCTGCCTTCAATTTGGCATTAATCGTTACCCTGTATGGGTGGTTTAGCTCTTTATCTTGAGATAGTTCTAGAGTCACAGGCAATGAGAAATAATACAGAGAGATGTCACGCATCCTTCATCCAGTTTCCCCCGGGGCTCACCTGCTCCATGGCTTAGCACAATGTCACCAGCAAGATGCAGACACTGATGCAATCAGACTGACCTTGTTCAGAGCTCACCAGTTTTACATGCGCTCCTGTGTGTGTGTGTGTGTGTGTGTGTGTTTAGCTCTAAGCAAGGGCGTCGGATATGTATGCTCCTGACCTCCACTGTCAAGACACGCAAGAGTTCAGCCCAACGATCCCTGTGCCACCCTTCAGAGCCACAGTCACCTCACCCCCCCCCCCCCCCCCCCCCCCCCCCCCCCCCCCCCC